>NC_090324.1:125591334-125897598 GCF_040869045.1 Eurosta solidaginis | reverse complement strand
AGCTTCGTTGGTGAACTATGGTCAACTGTGGTTGGTAAATGTCTTGTTAAACCCCAAAAACGACAACAAAAAAAAAAAACAAATTGCCTTTAGCGATAAAGTGTTTGTCGGAACCGAGCGTGTTTTGTCCACAATTCATAACTTGGCCTTCAGCTGGCAAATGCCAAAGCGAGCAATAAGGCAAGCGCACAAACACAAAAAACCGCAGACGTTTATGAATCCATCAAACAGAACAGGAGCACTCCAAAATACAAAGCTCACTAGCCATGTCAACGGCTATCGCAGAAATTGTAAAAATCAAAAAGGAATACTCATTATCAACTTTTGTAGTTTTATAATGTTCCTTCACAATCTTTGCTGCATTAACATTTTACAGCATTTTAGCGTTCAAATCATGGGCAGCATCAAATCTCTCCTTACCTTCTTTGTCATCTATTATTGGTTCTCATTCTGGAGATGCTTTCATTGTACCTTTCATGAAAATGAAATGGTATACAGGCCCGACGAGAGGGGAGGGGAATGGGGGATTCCCCCCGGGTCCGGGGCTTCTCAGGGAACCCGCGATTTAGAGCTACTAAGAAATTTTTTTTTAATTCAAGAGAGTCTTTTGTTGTTCCATGTGCAAATTTTAAGCCGAATTTCAAAAGCAACGAATATTGATAAAGATTTTTTGCCTGGGCCTTCGAACAGTGAGGAGACAATAAAAACATCAAACAAAATGTATGTTTACATGAATCCGAAATCGTAAAGTTTTCGTCGTGACACTGATGAAGGTTCATCTTCAAAAAGTGTTCCAGCAATACCACCAACTCTGTATCAAAATCCAGATTATTTAAACGACTTCGATATCGGTACCGTGAAAAATGAGTTTTTGCGATCTGAAGAAATAATTCGTCGAGGTCATCAAAAGTGTCCTGTTATTTTTCCACGTGATTTTCATGACGAGGCATTTCCTACGTCGTTATTAAACAGAATCTTGACAAATGGACAGAAAGTGGAGCGTGACTGGTTAGTGTTGAGTGCCAGTAGCAATGCTTTTTATTGCCCACCATGTCGTCTTTTCAGCACCAATACTTTAAATCGACCTAAAATTTGTTGTCCTGGCGGATATTTGAAATTCCAGGTATGGAAGAAACTATACGGTAAACTTCCATCACACGAAAATACTCAAGTTCACATTAAATGTTATATTCAATGGCAATCTTTACAAAATCTAATTCAAAAGGAGGCTACAATTGATACACTTATCAATGAACAGCTAATCACTGAAACTCAAAAGTTGAAAGAAATTTTACATAGAATTTGGGCACTATTTTATTTTTGGGTGAAAGAGGCCTAGCTTTCAAAGGCGAAATTATATATCTTGGTGAACAAAACAGTGGACATTTTTTGGGCATCTAAGATCTCATAAGCCATTATGATCCGATACTTAGAAATCATTTGGAGAGACTTAGGATTTCACAACAGCACCACAAACGTTTACAAGTTCACTATCATTCCCCAGACATTCAGAACGAGTTTATGGAAATTTGTTCAAAGCACGTGAGGGAAACTATATTAGATCAAGCCAATAAAGCCAAGTTTGTGAGTGTTAGTGAATTGTAGTAGCGTGTGTAAAAAAAGTATTAAAGGGGTACCAACGCGTCACTATTCCCTTTACCCATCTTTTGCATACTAATTGTTATAAAATCTCAGTTTAGTCGATTAAACAATGAAAACGCCAACAAATATAATACAAGGCTTGATTTCTTTATTATTTAAGCATGGGCTGCAGCCATACAAAGTACAAAATATGAGTACTGGGCTGGTTGCTATTGGTGTTGAAATAATATCAATTTTGTAAATTTTACTTATAACAGCTGAAAATCTTCCGACCGCTAACTAGATTTGTTTTCAATTTATGCCATTTGTTGCGCCTACGCATATTTTGTAACCGTTAGTTCTGTGCATGAGAAATTCGTAGTTGTCAGTTGTCAGTTGGCATTATTTGCTTTTTTTGTCGCTTTTTGGTCACTAAGGGCTCATTTACATACGTATATCTGCGCACTCAGCACAAATCGGTAATGCTAATCTGTGGAGTTCTTAAAACAATCAAAAATTTTATAATACTAATCGAAAACAAAAGCTTACTTTTTCTTTTGGAGAACGAAATAGCCTAATGTACAATATTGATAGAAGCAAGACGGCTTGTTGAAAGCCCCTTTTTTAAAAAAATTTAACGGCAGCCTTGAGATTTTGTCTCCTTCTCTGTACTGTAATGTTTGACAGGCTGCACATTTCAGTAGTAGTGATATGGAAGTATTACATATATGCGTACAACGGAGTACTACGTCACATTCTCGACAAAAACTCGAATGCTGATTACTCGCTTTGTGCAACCCACAGTCTAAATTTATGTGGTGTTGATGCTGCAGAATGTTGTACGGCTTCAATTACTTTCTTCTGAGTTGTACAAAAATATTTTACTATTTTCAGCAGCACTCCACAACGACAGGAAATCCTCAAAAAAAATATACCGAGCTCTCTTCATAGTCTTTCAGACAAAAGCCAAATTTGACTGCGCAAGCATACTGAGATGTTACCGGCATTCTCAAGTACATCAACAAGTTCGAATGTATCTTGCTGTCCTCAATTTGGTTCAAAATACTGACTACCATTAATGAAAAAACGTGGTCCTCCAAGGTAGAGACGCCAACATAGATGCTAAGGTCCAACATATAGATGCCGGATGATTTGAAGTTGATCAGAAACCAATGGGAAACAATTTTAAACGAATGCAAAACAGTTGCTATTCAATTGAACATCTTGCCAAAGTTTCCGGACATTCGAAAGAGAAAACCCAAAAGACGTTCTGAAGATAATTTAAATTAGATGGTTACGTATGATTCAGAGTCTGATTTTAAAACCAATACATTCCTGGTGATCGTTGATTCGGTAATCACTGGCATTACTGAACGATTTGCAGCTATGAGAAATTTGAACGAGACGTTTTCCTTTCTGTGGCAATCTGAAGACATGGATGAAACTACGGTTCGGGCGAGCGCAGCAAAATTTTTCGCAGAATACAAGTCGGACATTTCTCAAAGCTTAGAATGCGAAATAATTATCTCGAAACACATTTACGAATCAAATTTTGATAAAGGTCTGTCACCATTGGAATTGCTAAATGCCATCTACATATGTCCAAAATCTGTATACAATTTTCCCCAACATTTATGTTGCTTTATCTTTTGCACTATATGTAACTGTCACTGTAGCTAATGCGGAACGTTCCTTCAGCGCCTTTCAAGAATCAAAAACTTTCATAGATCGTGTTCATCTCAAGAGCTAGTTTTAGGACTTGCCACGCTTTGTGTTGAATCCGTTTTGGCAAGACAGTTAAATTTTGATATTATTATAAAAATTTTTGCAGCGCAAAAAGCAAGTAAAGCCACTCTTTTATATCCGAACTTTGTACATTGAATAATTAAAATTTATAATCATCATTAAATTTATCAGAAATGTATTAAAATGTTACCAAATAACTAGAAAAGAATATTTGAAACAATATGTGGCTGTTAAAAGAGAATTTTATTTCTACGTTACAATAAAATAGTATAAATAGTAAATATTCTGTGTTAATTTTATTTTCAGCTCTTAGTCCAAAAATCATTTAGTTGATGTGGCAAAATTTTTTTGATGTAATCCATCAAAAATGATTCATGAATGAGACGACATTAATTTAAATTAATCAAATGTATTAGTGGATTTTTATAGGGGCCCGTAAATTGTTTAGTCCCGGGCCCGTATTTTCTCTCTACGGCCCTGATGGTATATTAATTTCGTCACGTATCCAAAAATTGTAAGTCCTTAAAGGAAAATAGATAGACCCACCATTAAGTATACCGAAATAATCAGGTTAAGAGCTGAGTTAATTTAGCCATGTCCGTCTGCCCGTCTGTCTGTTTGTATGCAAACTAGTCCCTCAATTTTTGTGATATCTTGATAAAATTTGGTGAGCGGGTGTATCTGGGTGTCCGATTAGACATTTGTCGGAACCGGGCGGATCGGACCTCTATAGCATATATCCTCTATACAACCGATTTTTCAGAAAAAGGGGATTTTTGTCATATCTTCCTCAATTTATCAGATTGAAGCTTCAAACTTCACCATATACTTTCGTATATTGCACATATTTTTGTCTGAAAAAATTGATGACATCAGTCGTATATATAGTATATATCCCACAACCGATTTTTCAGATAAGAAACCTTTCGTAATTACTGCCCTATTTTAAGAGCTAGAGGCTTCAAATTTGAACGAATGCTTAAGTATATAGCATATATTTTTGTCAGAAAAAATCGTAAAGATCGGTGGTATAAATAGTATATGTATGGTGGTATATATAGTATATATATATAGTATATATATGGTATATATATATATTTTCGCAATTTCAGCCCCATTTTAACAGCTAGAAGCTTCAAATTTCACCAAATGGTTACGTATATAGCATATATTGTTGTCTGAAAAATTCAGAGATCGGTGGTATATATAAGATACTTTTCGCAATTTCTACCCCATTTTAACAGCTATAAACTTCAGATTTCCCCAATTGCCTACGTATATAGTATATATTGTTGTGTGAAAAAATCATAGAGATCGGTGATATATGTATATAATATATATATGATGGTATATATAGTATATATATAGTATAAATATATTTTTTTTTTGCAATTCCAGTCCTATTTTAACAGCAAGAAGCTTCACATTTCACCAAATGCTTACGTATATACCACAGATTGTTGTCTGAAAAAATCATAGAGACCGGTGGTATACATAGTATAAATCTCATACAACCGATTGTTCAGATAAGAAGCTTTACGCAATTTCTGCCCCATTTTAACAGCTAGAAGCTTCAAAATTCACCAAATGCTTACGTATATAGCATATACTGTTGTCTGAATAAATCGTAGAGATCGGTGGTATATATATTATATCTATATATATAAAAATGAATGCCCTTTTTTCGTTTTGATTTCATAACTCTATCCAAACCAAATTTTTAAGCTTTGTTCTGACTATTCAGTAGATGGTTCGTATTTTGAAATTTTAACCGGATACCAGGGTCTCGAGATATAGTCCAAAACGTGGACCCGGGTAACCCTAGGATGTCTTTGTACAATGTGGGTATCAAATGGAAGCTGCTGATGAAAGCTATAGTATAGAGTATTTTTCATGCCGTTATGTGACTAGGGTCTCGAGATATAGACCAAAACGAGGACCCGGATAACTTTGGGATGTGTTTGTACCATATGGGTAGCAAATGGTAGCTGTTGATGATTGCTATAGTATAGATTATTTTTCATGCCCCTCCGTGACTAGGGTCTCGAGATATAGACCAAAACGTGGACGCGGATAACCCTAGGATGTGTTTGATCCACATGAGTATCCATTGTAAGTTGTTGAAAAATGCTAATGAAGAGAGGGCTTTTCTATTCGCTGGGTAACTAAGGACTTGAGATATAGACCAATTGGGAACTCGCCTTCAGGTTAAGAGATTGCATTCTTATGTACTACTACCAATTAAAATGGTATATTCAATCACATAACAATATAATCTTTTTAGCTGAAGGTGCTGAAAAGGCTATTCAATGCACCGACAATTGATGAGGTTGCAATTGTAATTCTCTTTGATCAGTTTCAATCCCGTGATATTATACTTCATAGCATAAATGAGCAATTGCAACGTGTTTCGGAACTTCGTCGTAGTTACGACGCATTACAATACCCAATATTGCATTGGAAAGGTGACGATGGCTACCATATCAATATACCAATGATTGATCCACGAACAGGTAAATAAAATTTTCAGTGTGTTGATATTTCATCATTTGTATAAATTTCTTAAGTCACATTTTGCACTTATTTTCAGGTCTACATATACAGAAAAAGTTAGTGCCATGAATTTTTATTCGTATCGATTGATGGTTCGTCCACAAGAACAAAATTATATCTTGCCATCTTCGTATATTGGTAGCCCACAGAATGTGAACGAATATGCACAAGACGCAATGTGTTATGTACGAAAATACGGTCGACCGGATCTCTTCATTACATTTACATGTAATCCGCAGTGGGATGACATCAAAAACAATTTATTTGCAGGACAGTCGACAACCGATCATCATGACATTACTGCGCGTGTTTTTCGGCAAAAATGTAAAGCACTTATGGATTTAATTGTTAAATTATATGTATTTGGGGAGGTGCGTTGCCATATGTACTCCATCGAATGGCAGAAAAGGGGATTGCCGCACGCACATATACTAATTTGGCTGGTACATAAAATAACTCCGGCTCAAATCGATAACCTTATATCAGCTGAAATTCCTGATCACACTGCTGATCCTGAGTTATTTCAAGTTGTCGTTAGAAACATGATACATGGACCGTGCGGTGAACTAAACGTGAATTCACCATGTATGATTGATGAAAAGTGTTCGAAAGGATACCTAAGGCAATTTACTTCAGACACAATAACGGGCAATGACGGATATCCGTTGTATCGACGTAGATCACCTAATTATAATGGCAAAACGGCAACCACTAGAATGCATTACCAGGAAGTTGAAGTTGATAATCGTTGGGTGGTTCCGTATTGTCCATTATTATCGAAAATATTCAATGCTCATATAAATGTGGAATATTGTAATTCTGTTAAATCCATTAAATATATTTGCAAGTATGTAAATAAAGGGAGCGATATGGCAATTTTCGGTGTTGCTGGTGATAATGCAAATGATGAAATTACTCAGTATCAAATGGGGCGCTATATTAGTAGCAATGAAGCTGCCTGGAGGATTATGTCGTTTCCAATGCACGAAAGACATCCTGCGGTTGTTCACTTGGCTGTACATCTTGAGAATGGCCGACGTGTTTATTATAATGTAGTAAATATATTGGAAAGAGCAGCACAACCACCAGCAACTACATTAACAGCTTTTTTCATATTATGGGAAACTGCTACATTTGCGATAACTTTGTTATATTCTGAAGTGTCTCAGTATTACATATGGAATATGTCTTCGAAAAAATTTCAAAGACGTAAACAAGGAACAGCAGGTTATGGGCATCCTGGCATTTTCCGAACAGATGCAATTGGGAGGATATATACAGTACATCCAAACAATGTTGAATGTTTTTATTTGAGATTGTTATTGGTTAACGTGAATGGCCCAAAATCATTTCAAGAATTGAGAACAGTTAACGGTCATTTGTGTCAAACATACCGTGAAGCATGCCAACTTTTGCATTTGTTCGAGGATGATGCACATTGGGATTCAACACTTCATGATGGATCTATTTCGGTTCATCCTCAACAAATACGAATGCTATTTGCCATTATATTATCAACATGTATGCCATCAAATCCACTTGAATTATGGAACAAATATAAACATTATATTGCAGAAGATATTTTAATTCCTGTGCGTCATCGTGCAAGAAATCCTGATTTGTTGATACCTTTGGAAATGTACAACGAAGCTTTGATAATAATTGAAGATATGTGTCTAACGACTGCAAATAAAATATTAGTACAATTGGGTATGATCGCACCAAATCGTGAGATGCATGATATATTTGATCGTGAATTGCAACGTGAGCAGGAATTCAATTCTAATGATTTGCGTTTATTTGTACAATCGAATATAACCAAAATGAATATTCAGGAAAAACATGTATATGACACAATCATGCAAGCCATTTCCAATAATGCAGGTGGATTATATTTCTTGGATTTACCGGGTGTACAGGCAAAACGTTCGTTATATCACTGATTTTAGCAATTATTCCATTGGAACAGAAAATTGCATTGGCACTTGCATTTTCGGGAATTGCTGCTACATTATTAGAAGGTGGTCGGACAGAACACTCTGCATTAAAATTGCTATTGAATGTACATGTGATTGAAACTCCAACTTGTAATATTTCAAGAAATTCTGCTATGGCAAAAGTTCTGCGATTAACGTCAATTATTTTATGGGGTGAGTGAACAATGGCGAATAAAAAATTACTAGAAGCATGTAATCGAACAATGCAAGATTTAGGTAGTAATCAACAGCTTTTGGCGGTGCTTTGATATTACTGTCAGGGGATTTTCGACAAACATTGCCTGTCATTTCTCGACCAACTCCTGCTAATGAAATAAATGCCTGTTTGAAGTCATCAGTTTTTTGGAGATATGTCCAAAAATTTATACTGAACATTAATATGCGTATTCACCTACCAAATGATCCAGCTGCCCATGAGTTTTCAAAAAAATTGTTAGAAATTGGTGATGGCAAAATACAAATCGACAGAACCAACGGATTGATCACTGTACCGAACAATTTTTGTACAATTTCGAAATCGATAGATGAATTGATTGAATGTGTTTTTCCAAATATTCTTCAGAATTACAGAAATCATGATTGGTTGAGAGAACGCTCTATTTTAGCACCGAAGAACATTCGGTAATTGTGCAGTATAGGGGCCCCAAAAGACGCGTAGGGGGTATCAAAAGACGCGTATTCACGTCTAGATCAAGAATCCGAAAGCGGAAGTTAACTTTTCTCGTTCATCTTGTACATATTGTTCCCGCACATTTATAATCCTTTAAGCGCACAAATCACATCTTCTTTTGTTTTACGATAGATTAATACAATTTGATATTCACGAATTAGTGAAAAAAAATTGTCTCTAATTAATATGCAATTAGGTAATAAAAATACAGAAAATACACTCCAATCACTTGATTCGTTGTTGAAGAAAAACACATGATGGTGAAGAGTGCTGCCAGATGAGCAATAATAGAAATTAACTGAACAAGAAATTACTCTTGCTTTTCTCATGCCATCTGCGTAGTACACCCTTCTGCGTAGAAGGACATCACCACACACCCGGACTTGGCATGGCGTAGCCCAGGGTTATTTTTTATAAGCGCGGCCGAAGGCCGCCTATGCAGAAAGGTGTTCTACGCAGAATTACTGTGCATGTTTAGTTAAGCCTTTTTTGAAAAAAAAAAAAATTAAAGTATTTTGTCAATAACACATTTTTTCGACTTATTATCCGATTTATGATAAGTTAGCAATCATTTTCCCATAAAAACATAATTTTATTATAGAAATTTCTCCTAAATATCTACTTCCACACGATGAGCCTTATATGCTGGATTACTCAATAGGGAGGCAGTTTTCTGAGTCAATGCATGTGATACCGTTTCAGCAAATGTCAGCTTCGGGTTTGCGTATGTAGCTCGCTTTATTTCCACGTCCCGTATGCCATTTATAAAACTCTGGATTTTTACCCTCTCGGTGTATTCCACGGGTGCGTCCGCATTTGCGATATGAGCCAATCTTTCAATATCCCAGGCAAACTCCTGCAAAGTCTCATTCGCTCTTTGGTGACGGTTTTGCAACTCAATATCATCAGCATTCCAGTTGTTCACTGCTGCGGTCTTCTCAAACTGTAGCCGTCAAAAGATGGAGTTTTTACCGTTTGATTGCTTGCTGAAACAGCTGGACGATTTAGTTGCAACTGCTCCATACGACCCTTCAAATCATCGACTTCTGCCTGAAATTGAGCGATTTTTGCATCCTGCGCTTCGAGTTTTGATGATACTCTTGCTTCCTGTGCTGACAGTTGCGCAGATATGCGAGATTGTTGTGCTTTCAACTGCTCAGCCATATATGTATTCTGTTCTTCTAACTGTGTTTCCATCTTAGATGTAATCTGTGTCGACATTTCTGAAATACGCGTTTCTTGTGCTTCAATCTTCGATGTTATATCTGATGGCATTCCTGCAATACGTGTCTTCTGTTCTTCCATCTTGGATGGTATACGGTTCACCTGCGATTCCAGTTGAGAAGACATTTCGGTTGATATTTGTGACGACATTTGCTTTAATACTGCTAGTATCGCGTTAGTGTCAACACTTGCCAATGGATTCCGAGTCTCTATCTTCTCCTCTATTTTAAACGCTGGCTCTTCCACATCAGGATAAAAGACATACTCTTCCACGTCAATTCCTTCTAATTCCATTGCCTACCGTAGTGGTTCCTGAAGTTCTAGTTTAATGCCGGTTTTATTCAATCCACGGCTCTCCAACTCCTTCTTCGGTTGCTGGATCTTCAATTCACTTAACTTTGCCATGTCCAAGTTGTATTCGGAATCTCCAGAATTTATTCAACAATTCCTCTTCTGACACCAATTTTAACGAATTTAGTGCAATTCCCCTTATTTGCAATCTTCTGCTAACGTTGGTATCGCTAAACGGTTGAATAAATAATTCCAATATTTAATAATGCAAAATGGCCTTTATTAAAGTACTTCACAATAACACTGATACTTCACAACCAATAGTTTGCTTAAATGAAACTGATTATCGCGCCTCTACTGTTGCGGCCTTTCATACTATGTGTTTCCTCGTTGCATCTTCTAGGCGCTTCCAGAATTTACTTAGTTACTAAAATTATAACTACAGATGCACGTGTATAGCTTCTCATATGCTCGTGTATTTGTGAGCGACACTTCCACAATTATCATTGCATACTTTTGAGAGCATATCAGATAAGATATCTGCATGTGTTTGTGCGTTGCTTCTCCGCTACGTGTACGTACATATGTGTAGACATAATGATTGAATTATTGATGTGCATACCAGTCACTGCTTAGCATCGGCTTAGAGATGATAGTACCCCTTAGTGTTGATAATATTCGTAACATTATTATACAAATTTGCAGCAAAGTCTTCAATGTAACGTAAGGAGTAGTTATCCGGCATCGTTCTGGCATTTAAAGGCGGTAATCGCCACAAGGTCTCGATTCTCAAGACTTCTTCTGCACAAGATGCAGTGGTGTAGACCAGGGACTATCCGAGAGTCGTCAGCTCTGACCGATCTCTATCATTTTCCTAAACTCCGCTTGCGCGGTTTTAAGTTTCTGTGGACCGTCGGTCGTCTTGATGTGATGCATCGTCGCGTGTTTTTTGATCCTTGAATAGATGGAATCACCGCCAATAACTTTAGTTGAATCAGCTGATTTTGTGTCCAGCAGCATTACTTTGCTGCTCAAATTGGTAATTCCATCACGCAGGCATTTACGTTTTAAATCGACTAATAAGTCAAAATGGCTAAGAAAGTCGGCGCCGATTATTGGATTCGTGACGTCAGCCAGGATAAATTGCCAAGTAAAGTCTCGCCTAAGTCCGAGGTCGGGTGCCATAGATATAAGGCCGTATGTCTGGATTAGTGTTCCGTTAGCTGCGTAGAGTTGGTAACCAATGGGGCTACGAGAGGCTTTCTTTAACAAACCATATGGATAAGCGGAGAGATCCGAGCCAGTGTCCACGAGATATTGTGTGCCAGTGGCTCGTTCTTTAACGAACAGACGGCGTGAAGAAGTTGCAGAACCACTATCCGCCTCTAGGGATTGTGGTTGGCGTTTCCCTTAAATGTGCACCCTGTGGCGCATTTACGTGTTTAGCTATCGAATTTAGTATGATACCAGCACGTACCAGTAGATTTGTTCAAACGCTTACCTGAAGAACTGCGATTTTTAGGACTGTGACGGTTGCAAGAAGTAGACCTTCCTCTACTGTGGCTTCATTGCGTTGTGAGTGCTTCAATTTGCTGGCTGAGTGCGTTAATTTTCTGCTCCATTGCTTAATGTGTCGATGAAGTGGTTGCCTATGCGGAAGCAACGTTTCCTTTTACGATCTCGTGCAACTTGTCGACCATGCGTGATTGCTCCTCTAGTGAATCGTTTGTTTGGACGGTGAGAAGGACACGTGTTTGTTCGGGCAGTCCGGACAACCATTTTGTTTTCACTACTGCTTCGTCTACGTTAGGCGCTAGGGATTTTTGGTGTCTTAAGAATTGTGACGGTGTTCTGTCGCCGATTTGTTCACCTTCAAGAAGTTGGCTTCTTCGGACTTTGTAAAACAACTGGTCAAAACTTTTTTGGGTTCTGTGTAGGGTTTAGTTGTAGGGGGTTTAATGATAAGGGTTTCTACCTCAGCGTTATATCGTGTATCAATTAGTGACACGGCGTAATTATACTTTTCGATTTCAGTACTAACACTGTGAATCATAAACTGATCCTCGAGCTCAGCAAACCACAAATTTACACGTTCGGGACAAAAGCTAGAAGCCTTTATGGACCCGAGAACTATTGATTTAATGTCGGTATTATTATCGTCACTGTTAGGCATTTTACCGAATTTTAATTTTCGGCAGTATCAAAAAATATAAAAAACATAGGGTTTGCTGATGGGAAGAATTACACAGCCCTTTATAATATTATATCACCGAATTATCGTAATTACTACAATTTGATTTCCACATATTAGTATCCCTCAAATAACACCAGTGCAGCACAACGTCCTGTGTGCTCCGCAATGCACCAGCGGTGATAATCTCTATCATGTTTTTTAATCACTCACTTTTAAAAAAAATATTTTTTTCTGAAGCACTTAGTTTTAAAAAAAATATTATTTTTTTGATGCAAGTTGCTGAAGAAAAATTTTAGCGTGGTTTCGGTTATAAAAAACACAACGTCCTGGTCATAATTTAAGCACCAGTATTTCTATGATTTTTTGTGTAAGCACTCACTTAAAAAAAAAAAAATTTTTTGATGCTAAAAATATTGTTTTTTAGAAAATGTTTAGCACGACTTTTGATTATTAAAAAAAACTAGTTCGTACGCGAATCGACACTTTCCTTAAAAAGGAATCACGTCGGGGTCGCCAGTTTAGCGGCGCGGTCGGTGAATATAAAATAAAACCACAACGCGGAAGATAAAATACGAACTGGTCTTTATTGGTACAGTAAAGAAAACTAAAACTAAAATTACATTTTAGTAAATATTAAACCTAAAGCCAAACAATAGTATAGAACGTATGATTTTTAATAACAGGACTTAAAAATCAAACCAGTCTTAACTGCATTATGGGAGTGTACGAATTTGAGTAAATAAAAGAAGATGTAAAAACGCAATGTACATAATTTCCGTCATCCGGTGGCAAAATCCTGAGCCAGATAATTGCATGTAAATGCAACAACAACAATTTGAGCCGGATAGATCCAGATAGAAGTCTGGTTCAATTTGTGAGCCAGATAATTTGTTAATTACTTCTTTTTAGGTTGGCAACGCGGCCTTTATTAAACCTACTTTTTCAAAAATAGATGTCGCTGCTTAGCCTTTCGCCGCATGAGTTAAATGAAAAACAGCAGCGACATCTGCCTATCACAATTCACGTGTGCGAAAATTTCACGACATCTGCTATCAAGTCTCTGAATGATCCAGAGCATTCCCGTGAGAAATGAGCGTGAGCCGGAGCTGTAAAACTCACTGGAAGACGGCAAATATGATTTGACTGTCGGGAGAATTAGCTAAAGATGATAGGTGAAAACGATAACATCTTCGATAGTACTCGATTGTGTTTGATAACTAATAATCTATTTATGGCTGTCGCCACATATATACCACCGACCTTTATGATTTTTTCAGACAAAAATATGTGCTATATACGTAAGCATTCGTTGAAATTTGAAGCCTCTAGCTCTTAAAATAGGGCAGTAATTACGAAAAGTTTCTTATCTGAACAATCGGTTGTGCGGATTTATACTATATATATGACCGATCTCACCAATTTTTTCAGATAACAATATATGCAATATACGAAAGTATATGGTGAAGTTCGATACTTCAATCTGATAAATTGAGGAAGATATGACAAAAATCCTATTTTTCTGAAAAATCGTGTGTATGGAGGATATGTGCTATAGTGGTCCGATCCGGCCGGTTCCGACAAATGTCTAATCGGACACCCAAATACACCTGCTCACCAAATTTTATCAAGATATCTCAAAAATTTAGGGACAAATTTGCATACAAACAGACAGACGGAGATGGCTAAATCAACTCAGCTCTTCATCCTGATTATTTCGGTATACTTAATGGTGGGTCTATCTATTTTTCTTTAAGGATTTACAATTTTGGGATTCGTGACGAAATTAATATACCATTTCATTTTCATGAAAGGTATAAAAAATTGTCATATTAAATCCCCCACAAAAAGTTATCTACGCCACTGCCATGGGAACGTTCGACATAAGAGAAATACCCATATATTTTTAGCAAAACTATTTCATTTAATTCGGATTTACGTAAATGTTTTGGACACCCTGCTTAGCTTTGAAGCTTTCACAGCGCTAAAAGATAAAAATGAACGCCTTGCCGCTTTCTTCGCTTTAAAGCGTTTATGAAAATCCGTCATATGAAGTGAAACATTCAATTGCCATGCTTAAACGGTCATATTTTGTGAAAAGGAGTCAAAAGAAAACAAAATTGCATTAACACGAAATACATAGCAATGGAAAAAAATATCGTGCATAATTGGTGCGAATAAGAGCGTCAAATGTACATATACATATATATATGTTTGTAAGTGCATGTGTTGAGTCGCGTGCAGTTGGCAGATATTCCTAGCGTTAAAATCCAAATAAAACACCAAATGATGATAGCGCTGAAATCTTTATTAATTTTCTTTAAAGATTGCATATTAGATATTCAATTGTTTAGAACTTACATTTGTGCCTTCTATGTGCTATATATATATTTATGCACACGCTCACTCTTCAAATTCTCAAGACTGAATAATTATGATGAAAGGGCAAAAAATCAATTTAGCTTTCAGTAAAGGAATTTTACCTAGCGGTCAACTAACGGCTGTATATGCCGGTGAATATATTCGCATTGCAGCGTATGTACATGCATTCGTACATTTGTATAGTCATATGTTGGTACATAAATATGCACGTACATATGGGAATACAAGTATACAGGTACATATGAACATATGTATAAATTCTGTGCACCGAAATTGAGGCGATGGAGAGCGGATAGTAACTAAAAGTGAGAAATATCAAAGGCTGCTAGAAGTACACTGTGCGCCACTTAACATTCCCCACCCCGTAATTCACTAGCATCACTGCGCTGTGCATTACCATCTTCCTTTATGTCTAATTTTGCAAGCTTCACTGCTGGGCGGGTAACGAGACCATCAGCTGTACGAACGATAGCACTGCGAACTTGTCCATCTTTCGAGTGGTGAATGTCTACTACTATACCTTTTGGCCACGAGCAGCGCTTGCTGTTCTCGTCTACAATAGTAACTATGTCGTTTACGGCAATGGGTGCGAGTGGCGGCTGAAACCACTTCGTGCGCCTTGTTAAAGTTGGTAAATACTCTCGCAGCCACCTTTTCCAAAACGCGTCGGCTATCTGACCAGCAATGCGAAAATCTTTGGCTAACGAGGCACCTGTTTGGTGTGGTTCTCCTCGCTCGCGTAACCCATTGGAACTGCCAATCAAAAAGTGGTTGGGTGTTAGCGCCTCAGCATCCATCGAATCTAGGGGTACATACGTCAGTGGTCGTGAGTTCAGCATAAACTCGACGTCGGCTAATGTAGCACGCAGAACTTCTTCACGTAATTTTGCTTTTGGTAGAATCTCAGTCAATATTGATTTGGTAGAGCGTACCATTCTTTCCCACGCCCCACCCATATGAGGCGCGCCCGGCGGTATAAAGCTGAATGACATCTCTGGGTACTGCTTTTCTATATCGTTCGGTGATATGCACTCGATGCTTTCTTTCAACACCCTGCTGGCGCCACGAAAGTTAGTGCCGTTGTCAGAAAGAATTCGTTTAAGCACACCTCGTCGAGCAGTAAAACTTTTCAAAGCCATCAGAAACGAATCGGTGGATAGAGATGGCACGATGTCTAAATAAACTGCCCGTGTAGTGAGGCAGGTGAACAAAACGCCCCAGCGTTTTTCACGACGACGCCCAACTGCTATGTCTATGGGGCCAAAGTAGTCCACGCCAGTGAACGTAAAGGGCCGAGTATGTGGTGATAACCGCTCCATAGGAAGTTCACCCATCTCCGGTGGAGAGGGTTGAGCTTTTCGTATACGACAAGCTGGGCATTGCTTCGAAACTTCTCTTACCAGCGCTCTTAACCCCGAAATCCAATAGCGTTGGCGTAGCTCGTTAACGACAATCTCGTTATGTAGATGGTGGTACTTTCTGTGGTAAAACTCTGGAATCAAGTATGTTATACGGTGACGCCGCGGTAGAATGATAGGGCGTTTTACGTCGATTTCCACTGCTTCTATGGCATCTACGCGACCTCTTATGCGAAGAATTCCATGGTCGTCTAAGTACGGTGAGCATTTAAACAGATGGCTCTTTCTATCACTTATTTGTTTGTTTGATTTGAGACAGCTGATCTCCTCTGAAAATGATTCTTCTTGGCAAATGCGAATAAGCACGATATCCATTTCGACGTCTCGTTTCAGCTCTATGATTTTCTTTAATACTGCTTCGAACGGCTTCTTTGATATGATTCGTAGAAAGTGTAGTACGGATCTCTGTGCTGCTCGAAGGCGCTCCAATTTACTAAAGCGGCTGGGATCGGGTGAAATACAAGCTAATACACATGCACGGGTGTGTATCACTTCGTTATGCCAAACTACGTTCGCCTCAGTGGTCCTACTTGTGGCGTCTATTTGTGGCCACTGCGACTCATCCATATACAAAAAGTTTGGTCCAATAAACCAATGTGTTGACCCATTTATTTCCGGGGTCTTAACCCACTTAGTTCCATCGTCAGCCACATTATGGTGGGATGGAACCCAGTTCCAGCTGGTTACGTCGGACCCTTCTAAAATTTCGACAATTCGAACAGCCACAAATTGTTGAAATTTACGCGCATCGGATCGTATCCAGCAAAGTACGTCTCTTGAATCTGTCCAGAAGAAACGGCGGTCGATTCGTATTGATGCTTCTGACTCAATACAATTTGATAGTCGCAGCCCTAATATTGCTGCCATTAATTCCATACGAGGAACTGATATGGGCTTCAATGATGCGACTCTAGTCTTTGAAGCAACTATGAGACAGCGAACGTCGTCATCCATATCTGCGCGTAGATATGTCACCGCAGCATATGCATCAATGCTAGCATCTACGAACGTATGCAACTGAATTGACTTTGCACAAGTACCAAAGGGCATGCATCGAGGTATACGTACATCGTTCAGCTTTGACACTAACTTAAGCCATTGCTGCCAGTCTGATTCTTCGTCATCTTTGAGATTGTCGTCCCATCCAACTCCTGATCGCCATATGTTCTGAAGAATAATTTTGGCTCGAATGTTGAAGAAGCCGAGGAGTCCAAGTGGATCAAAAATCGACATAACTACGCTTAATACTTGTCGTTTCGATGATGTGGCAAGCGATGCTTTAGCAATTAGCTCGGGCTTTACGACGAATGTCAGAGAATCTTCAGATGGTAACCACCACATGCCGAGCACCTTCTCTCGAGGCTCGTCAGACAATACAATATTTTTTGCTGATGTCTCCATTTCGTCATCTAAGGCTCGAACAACACGCCTTGAGTTTGATAGCCAATGCCTCATTTCAAATCCACCGTCTGCAGGGATGCGTTTCACTATTTCTGCCAACTCTAACATTTGCTCTGCAGAGTCCACGAAAGTGTTTTTATGTATCGCCTTGACTGCTTCTGGGTGTTTACTAATGTATCTATCCGCGTTCTTATTTTTAATGAAATTAGCAAGAGCGGGGGAACATGAGGCGCCAAATGTCATTACCTGCATAACATATACATCGGGAGAGCGCGCTTTTTCACCGTATCGCCATAAAAATTGTTGAGCAGCTAAGTCCTCTTGTCGTACTTTTATTTGGTGAAACATTTGTCGTATATCACCGGTAATAGCTACTCTCCGCTTTCGGAAGCTCATCAGCACTCCAATTAACGAAGCCATTAAATCGGGCCCTTTCAACAGGACATCATTCAAAGCAACGCCGCATACCTTTGCGGCTGCATCCCAAACCAACCGCGTTTTCATTTTGTTAGAATTGGTTACTGTGAAAATCGGCAAGAACCATGAACGAGAATTTCTCATTATCTCCCCATTTGACAATTTGCGTACGTAGCCATTTTTAATGTAGCTTTCGATAGTACTTGTCATAAAAGAATTTAGCTGTGAGTCTTTGGCCATCTTCGCCTCGAGGCAGTTAAGTCGTTTGAGAGCCATCTGGTATGAGTCAGACAAATCGATGTTGTCGAACCTCCATAGAATACCAGTCTCCCAGCGTTTTTCATTTGCTAGATATTTGCTCGTGTTCTCCATAATTTGCAGTGAACGTTCATCTTCCTTCGATCTCAGGGGTTTGGATGTGATGCTCACTCCCATTGACTCGAGTGAAAAATACGTTTTCACCGCTTCATCTAGCTTACGGGCAATACCAGCATCACTGCATTTGCATATGTGCAAAATACGAGGTGTAGTATGGTTTTTGTTGTTGTGTCGCCCATACACTGCCCAACCCAGTCTGCAGCGGACGGCAATAACGTCATCGTCTTCTGCTTCGCGTATTTCTATGGGAACGCTTACCTTAATATTGTCAAGGCCGATGATAATCTGAGGTTTTACATTCGTGTACGCATGAATAAGAACTGATTTAAGGTGGCATCGTTGGCGTAACAACTGTTCATCGACGCTTTGCGTGGGCAAATCCAAGGACGTTACCGTACGGACGCCTTTCAACAAGTAACGTTGTTCCTCTTTGCCAATTGCTGATACATTCAAGTACACTGATTTGGAGTTCTGTTCAGTCTGCGTCTGATCACCGGTCCACTTTAAACACAACTGCTCTGTTGGACCCTCCAACTCAAGTTCGTCTGCTAATTTGCTTTCGATTAATGTGCATGCAGAGCCTTCATCTATTAAAGCGTATGTATGTACTTGCTTCACCTTACCATAAAGCGTTACGGGCACATATCGGAACAGAGCCTTCGTAGCGGATCGGCTATGAAATAGAACAGTAGATTCCTTTTGATCCGCTTTCGGTGTAGCTTTGGTATCGATTTGTTGTTGTGGTTGGACGTCGCCCCTCGGTAGTAGCCGAATGTAGCAGAGTGCTCTGGGTGGAAGTGCACCCGTCCACGCCGCATCGTTTCTTCGTTTTGCAGTATCGTACAAGATGTCGCATGAAGCAAGAGAAGCAGAGCCTTTCACTTTTAACGAACTCCCAGCGACCTTTTACATCAAGCGCTCTAAACGTGTCACAATCCGGCAAACGATGCTGTCCCTTACACTTGGGACACGAAGCGCCCTCTAACGATTTTGAGTTCTTGCTACCTTTACCTTTATCACGATCCCCTGCCACGTGTACCAATAAACGCTCTTTGACTTGCTTTCCACCTCCGCTCTTCGTGTTGTCTGCAGCTTGAGGCTCGTACGAGGTCACCATAGTCGCGCACATGGCTACATTAAACAACCACTGATTAAACGTGGCCAAGTTGATACCACCAGCAGATAATCTGTGCCTACCCCAGTCGAGTTTCAAGTCGCCAGGCAACTTGCCGACTAATTCATTCAGCAATAGAGGATCGTTTAGATACTCGCTGAGACCGACGGCCAACATTGTAGCGCAGTAGTTCTGAACGGCGAGCGCCAATCGTATTACTGAGTCCAAATTGTTGTGTTTCACAGCAGGCTCTTCCCTGAGTTTGCGTTGTAAAGCCGCATGCACTATTTCCGGGCGCCCGAACAGCATTTTTAGAGTTCCTATTGCGTACGGAACAGTGGCGGGAATCACCAACTTGCCTCGCACAGCTTCCAAAGCTGGACCTTTCAGGCAGTTCTGTAGGCGAGTAAGGTTCTCTTCATTACTAAATCCGCATCTCTCAGTCGATTGTTCATAATTGCTTATGAACAGGAGCCATTCCTCAGGTTTGCCGGAGAATGGAGGTAACTCTCTAGTGATAACATGACGTGCTGCTATTTGTGACGATGATAAGATACCTTTTGACGTAGTTGCATTTGTGGGTAGCGTGCCGTTAAACTCCATATTTGGCAAATTGCAACCGAATCCCGCTGCTGGCAGAGCAGTAGACGAAGGCGCTACTATGTCGGCGTAACTGTTACCGTATGGCAGAGAATAATTGCAGTTCGCTACGCTTGGCCGAAAAGATAAACTTGGCCGTGACCCTATTGGGGCGGCTTTTCCATGAATCGCCCATGCGTTACTTTCTTCGATAGTAGTCGCTCGCTGCGTATCGCGACAGACACCTGTGCTTGTGAAAAGCGATCCCTTTAGAACCTGATTCACGAGATCGTCAAACTGTTTATTTTTAGGATCAACGTTTGTGTTCTGCGTTGGCGTGGATGAGTGGGTAGACGATGCGGGCAAACTACCTGTTATGTCCACCCCTATGTTGCTTTGTTCGCCTTTGCCAGTTGTAGCGGTGATATTGCCATAACCATTTTCTGGCACCTTTGAATGCGCATCAGCGCCGGCAGAAGATGTTTCGTTACGCTGGTTGGCACCTGTTGCCCCTCCATCGCTATTAAGAACGTCTTTGTCTGCCATGTCATATGCAGTTGAATTAATTTTGATCTCAAGTCTATGTCGATTGCAAAAATATTTCAGGATGTTGAGTCGCGTGCAGTTGGCAGATATTCCTAGCGTTAAAATCCAAATAAAACACCAAATGATGATAGCGCTGAAATCTTTATTAATTTTCTTTAAAGATTGCATATTAGATATTCAATTGTTTAGAACTTACATTTGTGCCTTCTATGTGCTATATATATATTTATGCACACGCTCACTCTTCAAATTCTCAAGACTGAATAATTATGATGAAAGGGCAAAAAATCAATTTAGCTTTCAGTAAAGGAATTTTACCTAGCGGTCAACTAACTGTCGTTGTATATGCCGGTGAATATATTCGCATTGCAGCGTATGTACATGCATTCGTACATTTGTATAGTCATATGTTGGTACATAAATATGCACGTACATATGGGAATACAAGTATACAGGTACATATGAACATATGTATAAATTCTGTGCACCGAAATTGAGGCGATGGAGAGCGGATAGTAACTAAAAGTGAGAAATATCAAAGGCTGCTAGAAGTACACTGTGCGCCACTTAACAGCATGTGATTATTCTCTTTGCACAGACAATATTGTGTTTATTAGAAAAGACAGCTAAACAAAGCAAAGGGCGATTAGTCTAGGATAAATCCGGGATGAGGCGCAAAGGCGTATGCAACCAATGCCAGTTTTGATCTCTTGTATGAGTTAAAATGATTCCTTTTGTTTAAGCATGTCTTATGAAGAGACTAATTGTACCCATTTATACACACCGGGATCGATAGGGCCAATCCCCTTTGTACAAATATGGGAACACAGGAAGGCTAGTCTAATATCTAGTATCAATAAGGACTCAAATAGTGACCAGTCGCATTTTTATCCCCAATGGTGGTGGAATGATACTCTAATGATAGTGGACGCTTTCTTGTGTCAAAAGACGCGTATTGACCTCGAAAAAAATAATCAGAATTCGGAAAAGATAAATTTAAACTGGTGCAGTGATAGAATATTTTGCCCGATCTTATCAGAAGATGAGAGAATTTATCAGTAATGGTTATGTTAATTTGAAAACAAGTAAGGACGGGACGGCACAGCCGAAGACTTCATACCTTTCATGAAAGGGGCTGAACAATAAACTTATCCCGTTCGTAAAATCCAAATAATCGGATGTATAGGATAAGAAATATATTGTTGAAGCCAAACGCCTTCAATAGTTGGGAACCACTGGTGTTTCTTCATTCACAGCTTTTCGCCACAAAGCTGCACTGTGATTGGAAATCTACCGGTGGTTCTCTTTCGAAGTTAGGGTTCGTTAACGCTGCGCTCAACTGCAGAGATATAGTCTTATACTTACGAAAGCAGTTGAGACAGCGTTCCACAGCAGCATTTCAAGGCTAAGGTAACATATACACCTTTTCGGTAATATTTAACTTTATAAATTCTTTACATCTATTGAGATTTATATTTGTCCTTTTAAATTCGATTTTTCATCCGCATATATCTTCATATATGCGGTTTCCTTTTCTTCAATAAACCTAACCATTTTTTATATCATATTTTACTAATTCCTTTGTTTCATTTCTTTGTTTCGCTCTTTTAATTTTTTTCGAGTTGCCGTGAGGTCGAACCGGCATATTATTTTGTTTGTGTAGACAAACAGTTGGTCCTCGAGCCGACGAGCCCACCGCAACATAGAAAGTAATACTTACAAACATTTATACGAACAGAGAATCAGCAGCACAACAAATACTCAAAATAACAAAGAGGGGGAGACACAAAGCGGAGAACTAAACATAAAGCAGAACATCACAAAACGAGAAAAACAGGTGCGTGTAAAAAATAAAATAAATTGTTGAGTGAATAAATAAATAAAAATATACTTAGTGCGTTTTGAATTGTTTATATTAAATAGTGCACAAAAGACCATAACAAAAAGTGAAAGAAAAGAAAAAATTTAATAAATTTCGCTCAAACAAAAGTTTAAAAATTGTGTAAATACAAAATACAAAATAAAATTAAATACATACATCGATTTGTAATACATTGGTTTAGTGAGTTTTTCTTTTCTTTCGCCGAAGTTCGCGAGGGTGCACAACAAAATATATTTACATTAGTATATACGGACATATATGGTCATAAAAGTGTGTGCTTGCAAAGAAATTAAAGCAAAGCGATAATTTAACTTTGTTAGAAGTTTATAATTTCTATTGCGGGCAAATTTAAACGAATCTTTTAAAGTTTTCTATTGTGAGAAAGTTTTTATTGTGAGAATAACATACATCAAACAATCATAAATTCGCGTTTGTTGCACCATTTATCCTGACCATATCTGTCTGTGCTTTTTCGTAAAAAATCAGTAAATAATGGGGGTGAGAATTTAAAACATACATACGGAGATATTTGTTATTTCGAAAGAGTTCGCGCTTTTCCCGTCGGGTTTTCGTAAATTGATCTCTGCCAATTACATTCTTTGGTCAACAGCCATCTAAAGACACTTTTCTCCCTTTCAGTCATTCGGACTTGAAAGTGCAAAAGCGTTAAAGGAACTTCAGCGGAGCATTAATGGATGCTTATCAGACCTTGAAATGCACGAGGTCAAGGTGGAAAATTGGGATCCAATTCTAATCTTCCATTGTTCTAATCGCTTACCGGAAGCAACGCTCGGTTTGTGGGAACAATCCTTAGAAGACAAAGCGGCACTACCCAGATGGAGTCAAATGGACGCATTCCTCACGCAACGGTGCAGGACTTTGGAATCAATAGTGGATTTAAATGTTCTACAACATCGTCGTCGCCTAACACCCTTCAAAAATCATCGGCACATTCGACCAACAACGCGGGACAAAAGAAAGTAGCTCTTGCCACCAAAGTTTCAAATTCAAACTGCGTTTTATGTCCGAAGCAACACCATCCTCTCCGATTATGCAGCAAATTCCTCTCCCTTTCCGTAAACGATAGGTTTGCGACAATAAAAAAGCACAACTGCTGTCGAAATTGCCTTACGAAAGGCCATTCCATAAAGGAATGTAAAAGTTAATACTCCTGCATTACGTGCAAGAGTAGACACCACACTTTACTTCATAGAGTGTCTTCCAACGCGCAACCCTCTAAAGAAACCACGGTTGGAACCGCGGCGCAAGCATTCCACACAAATATACAGTCCACTTCTTCGAATACAAATTTGTCGTTATCTGAGAATAATCTGAAATCGTCAGGTTTATCCTCAGCTCTTCTTGGAACTGCCATGGTTCACATTTGCCATTCGGGCGCACCATACATAGCTCGCGCGTTAATATATTCTGCTGCTGAAGCGTCGTTTATTTCTGACCGACTGCGAAAACTTTTTAAGCTTCCTTTCTTGAAAACAAACGTGGTTATTTCCGAGCTAAACCAAAAGGTTTGCAACAATTCCGCGAAAAGTTTCTCGTTTATTTTGGGCTCACCCCGTGACCCAAACCTCTTCATAGAAGCCTCGGCATTCGTATTACCTCAAATTACAGGTAATTTGCCATCGGCTTCAATCGACGAAACACTTCTCGACCAACTGCCAAAAGTACCTTTAGCAGATCCAAAGTTTTAACAAAGCGGTCCCATAGATGTTCTGATCGGGGGAGATTTATACCCTAAAGTTATGTTAGATGGCGTGAAACGTAGTATTCATAAAAATCTTTTATCTCAAGAGACCGTGTTCGGGTGGATTGTCACTGGGGCATCGGACACCGCACACGTCTCTTGCTTTGCTACCAAAGTCTCAATAGGAGAAGATATTAATTTAGATAGTCAGCTTCGTAAATTCTGGGAGTTAGAAGAAATACCCAAGAAGAATCATCAGTCATCGGAAGACTTGTTTTATGAAGAGCTGTACTCGAAGACGACTATACGAAACCCGGATGGTAGATATGTCGTTTCGATGCCGTTTAAAAGTTTTTATCCCACGGATTTAAAATTAGGTGCATCTCGGCCAACCGCGTTGCAGCAATTTTATCGCAACGAAACAAGATTGTTAAAAAGCCCTTCGTTAAAAGAAGAATACGACAACGTCGTTAAGGAATACCTTGAATTAGGACACATGGAGCGAGTAGAAGCTCCAAATTTCGAACATTCACCTAGCCACTTTTACCTCCCACACCACACGGTTCTGAAACCGGAAAGTACTTCGACGAAGTTGAGAGTAGTTTTTAACGCGTCATGCAACTCTTCGAATGGCGTCTCGTTAAATGATATTCTCCATGTAGGCCCGGCCCTGCAATCAGATTTAACTCTTCTTATAATTCGGCGGCGGCTGTACAAGTTCGTTCTGAGTAGCGACATACAGAAAATATATCGTCAAATTCTGGTCAAACCTGAACACAGACCTTATCAGAGGATTATTTTTAGGGATGACCCGCAAGCTAGCATACAAGACTGTCAACTTAAAACAGTCACCTTCGGGATAAATTGCGCGCCATACTTTGCAATTAGAACACTTATTCAATTAGCTCAAGACTGTCAGGATTCACATCCATTGGCAGCTCAAATTCTCCGGAACTCCATGTACGTAGATGACGTATTAGCTGGATTCCACAATATAGCCACAGCTTTAAAAGCGCGAGATGAACTTATCGAGTCATTATACAGCGCTGGTTTTTCCTTGAGGAAATGGTCCTCAAATTCGAAAGACATTCTGAGGAATCTTCCGCAAGAGCATCTCTTGGACAAAGTTTTCTTGGAATTAGACGAAACAAGTACGACAAAGGCATTAGGAATTCGATGGAATGCTAAATCAGATCGGTTCTTCTTTAAAATTCACGTTCCCTCGTTGCAGGACACGTATACGAAATGCGAATCATTGTCTCTTATAGCGAAGCTCTTTGACCCATCAGGTTGGCTAGCACCAATCGTGGTGCTAGCAAAAATAATTATGCAGCAAATATGGTCTGATGGTACTCCCTGGGATAAGCCCTTATCTCCTCAAACTCTTTCCAAATGGAAAGCATTTTTAGAAAATTACCAATTTGTAGAGGAAATCGAAATTCCGCGATGGGTATGTTATTCTGAGGAATCACCTTTCCAATTTCATGCCTTTAGCGATGCCTCGGAAAAGGCATACGCGGGGGCGATATATTTAAGAGTAGAAAATCAGGGAATCACGTCTTCCCAATCTCTTATTGGCCAAAACGAAAGTCGCACCAATCAAAACCATTTCACTTCCGGTTTAGAGCTGTGTGGTGCTGTTCTTGTGGTCGATATGCTTCAATCACTTCTAAAGGAACTTCCATTCAAAGTAGAAAATATATACTGCTGGACAGATTCTACCATCGTTCTCGCGTGGTTAAGAAAAAGGCCCTGCTCTTGGACCACCTTTGTTGCTAATCGAGTGGCAAAGATCCACGATGCTCTCAGCGTTAGGCATTGGAGTCACGTTAATTCCAAGGATAATCCCGCGGATCTTGGTAGCAGAGGGACGTACCCACAGGACTTATGCTCGAATAAGTTGTGGTGGCACGGCCCCTCGTGGTTAGCCAAATCCGTAGAACAGTGGCCTTCCGTGGATGCAGATATAAACGACATTACGCTCGAAGCGAGGGGATTAAAGGCACACACTTCACAAGTGTCGAAGCGGGAAGATCCCTTAGAAAGATTTTCGTCGCTTCCGCGTGCACTGCGGGTCTTATCATATGTGTTTAGGTTCTACAATCGAACTAACCGATACACCCGACGGTTTCATTCTTACCCCTCTAGAATTATTTCTGGAGAAGAAATTTCTAAAATTCGAGTTCGGCTCATAATACTCGCACAGATGAATCACTTTCCCGAGGAACACAAGAATCTTACCGCTAAAATTGCAATATCGTCAAAGAGTAAAATTCTCTCCTTAAACCCATTCCTCGATATTCATGGTGTAATTCGAGCCAACGGCCGACTGACAAATTCGCAGATGTTGTCTGAAGACGAAAAGCGTCCGATTATTTTGCCCTATAGTTGTTATTTCGCAAAGTTGTTAGTAGAACTTACTCACAAGGGCACTCTTCATGGCGGAAATCAATTGGTATTTCGGTTACTGCGCCAACAATATTGGATTCCGAAAGCCAAAAATTTCATAAAGACTGTTATTCATAATTGTAAACCATGTGTTATACACAGAAAACAAAATCAATGTCAAATTATGGCGGCTCTCCCGGAAGAACGGACGGTACTTTCCAAACCCTTTGAAAATACAGGTGTAGATTTCGCCGGTCCGTTCGACATTAAAAGCTTTTCGGGAAGATCTTACAAGATTACTAAAGGTTACGCTTGTGTTTTTGTATGCTTCTCTACGAAAGCGATTCACTTAGAAGCTGCCTGCGATCTTTCAACAGAAACCTTTCTAGGCGCATTTTCAAGGTCCATTGCTAGAGGATCTGTCCAAAAAATATCTTTTCGGATAATGGAACTAACTTTGTAGGCGCATCCACCGTTCTTAAAAGGGACTTTAAAAAATTCATTACCACAACTCAAGAGTCTGTGTGCAACCTATATAGCCTTCAAGAAGTCTCCTGGTATTTTATCCCGGCAGGCGCTCCTCATATGGGTGGTCTCTGGGAAGCAGGGGTTAAAAGTTTAAAATTCCATCTTCGTCGTACCGCTGCTTCTCAGAAATTCAGCTTTGAAGAATTTCAAACCCTTCTTTGTCGCATCGAAGCCTGTCTAAATTCAAGACCGATATCACCTAATTCCAACGACCCTGATGATTGTGCAGCTCTTACTCCGGGTCATTTTCTAACTGGGGGGCCAATACTAGCCCCACCTGAACCCTCAATCGAAACAAACCCAATAGCATTAATCAACCGATGGCAAAAACTTAAGGCTCTTAGTCAACTACATTCGCTTCGCTGGAAGGAGGAATACTTAAAGGAGCTTCACAAACGTCATAAATGGACGTCCCCTCAAAAAGATATTGCCATCGATGACCTAGTTATAGTTCGCCATGAAAATCTTCCACCTTGTGAATGGCGCTTGGGTAGGGTCACCAATATATACCATGGAACTGATAAAAGAGTTCGAGTGGCCGACATTCGCACCCAAAAGGGAATGATAACGCGCCCCATTATAAAGTTAGTTGTTTTACCAAACTAACCTTTAGCGTTTATCATCTCTTTTAATTCCTTAGATTTACAATATGGATGCAGCACTCATTGAATGTTCACCGAACACACAGTGGAAACATCGACAAGCATTGAACGAGCAACAACGGACACATCGGCCAACACTGAGCAGGCGGCAATGAACACGTCAACATCAGCGAAGAAATTGCCAGGCCCCAACAAACGAAGCAATACGCTCAAATGCAGAGTTTGTGATCGATCACACCCTCTTCGATTCTGTAAAAGATTTATCGACGCAAGCTTTGAACGCCGACTACGTTTGGTATTGTTACACCGTTATTGCTCGCGATGCTTAGCGCATTCGCATATAACAAAAAACTGCAAAAGCACGGGAACATGCCATTTTTGTGGTGAGAAGCATCATTCGCTTCTACACTCCAGAACTCGTGTAACTTCTCGCCGTGAACTCCCCCCGATCCTCACACAGCTGTCCGGAACGATCACGGTTCTGCCAACATTCGCCATTTATATACATATAGGGCAACGAAAGGTCCTGACCCGAGCTCTTCTCGACTCTTGCTCACCCACGAGCAAAGTGTGCAATTCATTGGTGCGCCGCCTTCGTATACCGACGGTGCCGGTTGCACATATTGATATGTGCGAGCTCTATATCAGCTCATCAAACGACTCGCATGTTCGATTCACGTTGCCAGCAAGAGTCATGCCGGAGTTCGAGTTCAAGACCCCGACTCGCCATCTCAGCCAAGCCACATTGTGATAAGTTTGTCAATATGACGTTGGAAGATCCCGGGTTTCACACATCTTCCGCAGTAGCCGTGATTCTAGGGGAGGATGTATATCACAAAATCATTAAAACCGAAATTGTAAAGTATCCAGGCTATCCGACAGCCCAAAATTCCGTGTTCGGATGGGTCCTTTCTGGCCCATGTGTCCTTTAAGGCACAGCGACCCCTTAATGGGTACCGTTTCGCGTCTTCCGCGTTCGCGTGGGTCCTATCCGGCCCGGGTGTCCCTTCAGGCACAGCGACCCCCTAATGGGTACCGTTTCGTACACTTAAATTTCCTCATCGGTTTAAGTATTCAATTGAATTGAACTTAATATATGAATTATACTAGCTTGGTAATTAATCATATAAGTAAGTCGCCGTTACATTATAACCCCTACGGGGTAGTAATTATGAATTTATAAAATACGAATATGAATTAGATTTAACTATAATAAAGCACTGTACATATTAAAGAAAACTCAACAATTTATTACTTTACACGCATTTAATGAATTTTAGTTTTAGTTTGGAAATCTATATGGTGCTTGGCTTTTGAATTGTTTGTTGCAACCCCTACGTGTTGCAAGGCCGGCGGCAATGTTGAAGCCAAACGCCTTCAATAGTTGGGAACCACTGGTGTTTCTTCATTCACAGCTTTTCGCCACAAAGCTGCACTGTGATTGGAAATCTACTGCGCTCAACTGCAGAGATATAGTCTTCTACTTACGAGAGCAGTTGAGACAGCATTCCACAGCAGCATTTCAAGGATAAGGTAACATATACACCTTTTCGCTAATATTTAACTTTATAAATTCTTTACATCTATTTAGATTTTTATTTGTCCTTTTAAATTCGATTTTTCACCCGCATATATCTTCATATATGCGGTTTCCTTTTCTTCAATAAACCTAACCATTTTTTATATCATATTTTACTAATTCCTTTGTTTAATTTCTTTGTTTCGCTCTTTTCATTTTTTTCGAGTTGCCGTGAGGTCGAACCGGCATATTATTTTGTTTGTGTAGACAAACATATATAGTGAACAGATGTACATACCTAAACGATATTTAAGATAAATATAAAATAAAAAATAGGTAGGCACTTTGTGTGGGGATGCAAAGTTTCAGGTTTTTTGTGGTCTGCATGTAAAAACTATAACTACGAATCACGTATTTCAACAATGTGTGACGTAAACGTAACTATTTGATGAAATTTGTTGAAATTTGAAGCTTCTAGCCATTAATATAGGGCTGGAATTGCAAAAAAAAAATATATATACTATATATACCATCATATATATATTATATATACCACCGATCTCCATGATTTTTTCAGATATGCTATATATTCAATATATGCTATATACGTAAGCATTTAGTGAAATTTGAAGCTTATAGCTGTTAAAATGGGGCTGAAATTGAAAAAAAATATATATATACTATATATACCATCATATATATATTATATACCACCGATCTCTATGATTTTTTCAGACAACAATATATGCTATATACGTAAGCATTTGGTGAAATTTGAAGCTTTTAGCTAATAAAATGGGGCAGAAATTGCGCAAAGTTTCTTATCTGAACAATCGGTTGTACGAGATATATACTATGTATACCACCGATCTCTATGATTTTTTCAGGCAACAATATATGCGTAAGCATTTGGTGAAATTTGAACATATCTAAACGATTTTTAAGATAAATATAAAATAAAAAATAAGTAGGTACTTTGTGTGAGGATGCAAAGCTTCAAGTTTTTTGTGGTCGGCATTCAACAATATATGACGTAAACGTAACTATTTGCTGAAATTTGATGAATTTTGAAGTTTCTAGCCTTAAAAAAGGGGCAAAAATGACAGTTTATATGGGGTATATATGTTACCACGGCACATATTTATATAATATAAAAAAAAACAAATATTCAGACACATAATACTCCAGACATAACAAGCTGACAAAATTGCTGAAGCCGCAACACATACAAAGCAAACCGTGTGAACAGTAAGCGGTAAACGGAAACCAAATTAAAAATAAACAAACTCACCTGTGGGCAGAGCGTGATCAGCAGTTTTCACTTTCATCGCGGTAAGGCAAACGTAGGTTAGATTGTAAGAATTATTATTGTGTAAAGTCAGATATAAGTTTGCATTCAATAAAGGAGCACGTCTCTCGTGTAAAAAATATATTTTTTTAGAATTTCCAATTTGTAAAAGTTAAACTGGCGCCCGAGCAGGGACCAGCGTGCGAAAGTAGTATTTGTCCGAAAAACAAAAAGTACGGCTACGCGTGTGTAAACTAAATGCGGCATACACTTTACAAGGACCTGGATAAAAGTAGCGGCTAGAACCCTCAGTACCGGAAAGGAAGCAGGATAAATTCGAACTACTCATCAACCTCAAAGACCTTCGCTGGACCAATGTTTTTTATGTAAGATTTAGCTATGTAGGAAAGCAAAAAGTAACAAAAAGTGAAATCGTTTTTATGTAAAAGAAATTGCGAAGAAAAAAAATTACTATCGAAGATACAACTGTGAAAAGGAAAAATTCAGAAAAAAAGTTTATAAAGAAGAATAATAATAAATCTTAGGAAAAAAAAGAGAAACAAAAGCAAAAATAATAAGTGAAATTTCAAGAATTGACTGTGCAAATTTTTGAAGGAAAAGATTTTTTTTTCAGAAAAAAGGAAACTACAAAAGGAAAGAAAAGAAAAATTCGTATACAAAATTTAAGAAGAAGAATAATAAGAAATATTAGAAAAAAGGAAACAAAAATTGAAATTTAAAGAGCTAATCTCGCAAGTTTTAGAAAGGTAAAGATTTTTTTAGAAAAAAAAAACGGATCAAAAGCGGTTTAGTAAAAATGTATTCAAATTAATAAAAATTAAAAATTTTAAGGAAATCTAATTGCTCTGTTGAGAAAAATGCCGGATACCGTGGAAGAATTGGTTAATCAACTGAATCAACTCAGGTTAGAATATGGGTCTTCCCAGCATGGAAATCCCCCACAACAAGAAACCCCCTCTACCTCTAATTCCTCATTAGTAGAGACAATCGTTAAAGAAGTGATGGAGAGAATTAAAACCCCACCAATTAATGATTTTCATCAACCCGACCATAACGTGACAGTGAGCGTAAATAACATTAATGAATTAGACAAAATACCAGATATGGTCAAATGCCTACGCGAGTTCCCGGGACGTCCAGGAGAATTTAACTCCTGGCGGAAAAGCGTCGACAGAATATTTAAGGTTTACGAAGGATTGAGGGATACACCAAAGTACTTTTCTATACTCCATACAGTTAGACACTGCGCTAGAATCGTATAGCACACCGCTCGATTGGGCAAAAATTAGGAAATGCCTTATGATGCATTATTCAGATAAAAGAGGCATTGGTACTCTCGAGTACCAAATGACAACTCTGACCCAAAGAAACGACGACATCCCGACGTTTTACCAAAAAGTTTACCAACATCTGTCCCTTATCCTAGACAAGATATCCTGCCTAGACTTAGGAGAGGAATCAATTAGAACCATGACAAATTCGAACAGAGATAAAGCCTTCGATACCTTCGTTCGCGGACTTAACGGAGACCTTCCTCGTCTCCTTAGCATCCGCGAACCAACCACACTGTCACAGGCATTACACCTGTGCCAGAAACTTGACAATATGGCATTTCGTATGAATCATGCACATAGCATGAACAAAACATTCAACTACGCACCACCCCGACCTCCTCGACAAAGCGCAAATTATAATAACAATAGACCATTTTATCCCGAATTGACATATTCTACGACACCTAGAACTAATTTTATACCAAGAACACAAATATTTAATCGACAACCGAATAGGTATCAACCACAAACGTATCGTCAACAACAACCATTTACGTCACCTAATAACTACAATTACCCTCAAAACAACCAAGGATTCCGTATGAATCAATTCGGTTATAACAATCAAGCGAACCATCCCAATACGAATAGGCCTAATTTACCCCCTAAACCACCTGTCCCTATGGACGTAGATCATTCTATCCACTCAAGACAGGTAAATTACCAAAACAGGCCAAATAACAATAATAATAATTACGCACAGAAGCGTCCCCTCTCATCTCAACATATGCATCAACCCAATAAGATTCAAAGGAACTTCCATGTTGATACGGGTCAGCGAATCCAAATGAGCAACAAGTATATGAAGATCCTGACCACGTATACGGGGGGAACACAAACCCCAATAGCTACGGAACGTCGAACCAATTTCCAAAATCAGATGATAATGTAATGAGACAAAATGGAATGGAGAATTGCGAACAGGACTGCTACAACCTCGACACCATTAATTTTTAGATTAACCCCGTCTTCACTTCCTTATTACGAATTCGTATCTAGAAGTGGAGACGCACTAGACTTTCTGATAGACACCGGGTCTAACAAAAATTATATACAATCTACAAGAATTAGGAACCCAATTCCAAACGAAGTCCCTTTTAAGGTAAAGTCGGTAGCTGGTGATATCGAAATTACACACCACACATTCATAGACATTCTAGGACCAGAGGTAGGAAAAATAAAATTCTTTATACTTCCATCGTTAAAATCATTTCACGGGACTATCGGTAATGACACATTAAAACAATTAAAAGCCACCATCCATACCGATAAAAATATTATGACCATATTTACGAATACAATCATACCTCTAAAACAACGAATATCCGAAGAAGTTAATAACGCGGTAATAAGGGTTCCCCATCTTTCTGAAGAACAAAAAGATAAAATCAAGGACGTAATAGCAAAATGCCCAAATTTATTTTCGGACCCAGACGAAAAACTGACGTATACTACGCTGGTCAAAGGCGAAATTAGAACAACGACAGACACCCCAATCTACTCCAAACCGTACCCATACCCAATGGCTCTGAAAGAAGAAATAGAACGTCAAGTCGAAGAACTTCTTGCTAATGGAATAATAAGGAGATCTAAATCTCCTTACAACTCCCCGGTCTGGATAGTCAATAAGAAAACCGACGGCTCAGGCGAAAAAAAATATCGAATGGTCATCGACTACCGGAAACTTAACGCCGTAACTATCCCAGACAAATATCCAATACCCGAAATTAACGAGGTCCTGGCCAACCTCGGAAACAATAAAATATTTACCGTTATAGATCTTAAGAGCGGTTTCCATCAAATACCCCTTCGTGAATCTGATATAGAGAAAACGGCATTTTCCGTGAATAACGGAAAATACGAATTTCTCCGATTAACTTTCGGGCTTAAAAATGCCCCCTTCTACGTTCCAAAGAGCATTAGATGACATACTTCGCCAGCACATAGGAATTAGATGCTACGTCTATATTGATGACGTTATAATATTCGGTAAAACCGAAGAGGAATACTTAAGGAATATTAAATTAGTATTTAAAACATTAGAAGAAGCGAACATGAAGATACAACTAGACAAATGCGAGTTCGCAAAACAGGAAGTCAAATTCCTAGGATACGTCGTCACTCCCGATGGCATAAAAACCAATCCCAAGAAGGTAGAGGCCGTAGCACAGTTCCCAGTGCCAAAGAACCTGAAGGAACTAAGATCATTTCTAGGTATGTCAGGCTACTACCGTCGTTTTATTAAGGACTACTCCAAATTAGCCAAACCCTTAACTGCACTCCTTCGAGGAGAAGCCGGGAATGTTTCAAAAAATCAGTCTAGGAAGATCTCGACAAAGAAGCTTTAAATGCATTTAACAAATTAAAGACTTCACTAATATCAAGGGATATTGTCCTCGCTCACCCGAACTTTGAGAATGATTTCGAATTAACCACTGACGCCTCCCATTTTGCAATAGGAGCCGTCCTTTCACAAGATGGAAAGCCCATCACCTATATTTCAAGAACTTTGAGCAAGACAGAAGAGAACTATGCCGTCAATGAAAAGGAGATGCTCGCAATAATCTGGTCTCTTAATTATTTGCGCAGTTATCTGTACGGCTCTAAGAAAATTAAGATAGTGACCGACCACCAACCTCTTACGTATGCCCTGAGCCACAAAAATACGAACAGTAAGATGAAAAGATGGAAAGCCATCTTGGAAGAACATAACTATGAGCTTATCTACAAGCCCGGTAAATCGAATGTAGTCGCAGACGCGCTATCAAGAATACCCGCCCAAATAAATTCGCTTACACCCACTACCCATAGTGATGAGAGTTCAGGACACAACCTAATACCCTGCACGGAGGTACCGATTAACGTGTTCAAAAACCAAATTTTTCTCGAGAATTCAGAAACGCCATCTTACCACTTCAAAATAATCTTCCCAACTGTACACCGCTATACAGTTAACGAACCATTTTTCGACGAGCAAAAGATTATAGATTTCTTCAAAAGATACCTAAACCCATCCGTAATCAACGGAACCACACCGACGAGAGGACTATGGGTATAATACAAAACGTCTATCCACAACACTTTAGCAACTATAAATGCAGGTACACCCAGAAGTTGGTGGAGGACATAACTAACGAACAAGAGCAGGAAAATATTATTTTGAAAGAACATCTAAGAGCACATAGGAACGCGACCGAAAATAAAATACAGATCATAGAGAAGAGTTATTTTCCGGGATGATGAACAAAATCAAGCGACTGATAACAAACTGCACGGTATGTAAAGAAAGCAAGTATGAAAGGCACCCTAACAACCCAAAAATAGCAGCAACCCCATTGCCAACCTTCCCAGGACACACAGTCCATATAGACATCTTTCTAACCGAAGGGAAGAGAGTTATGACTGCACTGGATAAGTTCTCGAAATATGCAGTAACAAGAATGCTAAATAGTAAGGCCATAGAGGATGTAAGGAGACCCTTAAGGGATATAATATTTTCCTTCGGCGTCCCGAAGATAATAGTGATCGATAACGAACCATCGTTAAATTCCATTTCAATGAAGTTTATGATGAAAGACGAATTAGGAATCGAAGTTTATACTACTCCCCCATATAAAAGCCAGGCTAACGGCCAAGTGGAAAGATTCCACTCCACCCTAAGTGAGATAATGCGCTGTGTAAAAGATAATGGGGGACATCGAAACTTTGAGGAACTTTTAGAAAGAGCAGTATCCGAGTACAATCATACCATTCACCCAGTTACACAGAAAAGACCGGTCGACATATTCTTCGGAAGAAATATGAACTTCACGCCCGAAGACATAGAAAAAACTAGATACGAGAATTTGCAAAAGTTAACACAAAAACAAAATAAGGATATTGAATTCCATAATAAAGGTAAACAAACGCTCAAATCCTACTTGCCAGGACAAGTCATATTTGTAAAAAAAAATAGGAGGTTAGGAACAAAACTAAGCAAATTATATAGTAGGGAAATAGTTAAAGAAGACAGGAACAGCACGGTAGTGACCGAGAGAGGACAAATCGTCCATAAAAGTAGGATACGGAATTAACTACTACAATAAAATTTTCTTTTTTCAGATTATTTTTACCACTATGCCTCGCAGAGGTACAGATATTAGACTATTCGAACTCCCAATTAATCACAATAGAAAAAGGAACTGCCAGACTACAGACAGGTCAATTTAGGATTATACACGAAATAAACATCGACAAATATACAGAAATTCTGGAACATATAGAAACAACGACAAAAGCAGAAAAATTCTACAGAAATCTGAATTACCCTTTTATATCCCTCCTAATATCCCAAGTGAAGGCCCATATTAATAATCTAAGGATAGAAAAAAGATCAAAAAGGTCACTCAATTTTTTGGGCAGTGCATGGAGTCCAGACCATGAGGACCATGAAATAGTTCTGAACAAAGTAAATAACGTTTTAGAAAACAATAACAATCAAGTCCTCATTAATAAACTTACAGTAGAAAAAGTTAATGAAATTGCAAATATTACAAACCATATTATGAAGCACATGCAAAACGACAAGAGTAAAGAAATAGAGGCATTTTTAGAATTAAAATACAAGTTAGAAATTATGAAAGAGGAAGTCGTGAGCATCGCTTACGCGATACATTGGGCAAAGGCCAATATAGCAAATTCATATATTTTGTCGACCGAAGAAATTGATGTTGCTAAAAAAATCTTTGACAAGGATAATATCCCATTCGTAAATTTAGACGAAGCGCTAGAATTTTCCGAAATTAAAATAGCGACCAATGGCAAGACAATCATCTATATTATAAGTTTACCAACAACAGAGAATCAAATTTGCCAAACTATCGATATCAGAGCAGTAAAGAAAGACAATAAAATTAACAAAATAAATTTCAATTCAATCCTTAGCTGCGAAAAAACTATGTATGGAATAAAAAGAAATTGTAAACAATATAACGCACTACAAATATGCTCTAAAGACGATTTGCTAGATTTAAGTAATGATTATTGTATTAGTAATCTTTTAACGAGCCGTTTGCCAAACTGCACCGTCACAAACAGTCAGCACATTCCAGACTTTGAGGAGCTGTCACCTGGAGTTATATTCCTAAACGACTTCAGGGGCTATGTCCTAATAAACGAAGATTCTACAACTCTAAACGGAACCTTTGTCATTACCTTTAATAACGCTACAATCCAAATTAACGGGAAGAAATTTTTCAATGCGGAAAAATCAACAAACAAACCCCTACCTGCGATACTCCAACCAATATCACTATCAAACAGAAACGAAGAAATACTTTCTCTAGAAATGTTAAAACAGCTAAACATCAACAATACAAAAGAGATTAGCCTCACAGAATCATCATGCCGGCTTAAATATGCCACAAACATCAGCCTTATGATCATATTCGTAATCGGGTTTGTTACCACGGCACATATTTATATAATTAAAAAAACAAATATTCAGACACATAATACTCCAGACATAACAAACTGACAAAATTGCTGAAGCCGCAACACATACAAAGCAAACCGTGTGAACAGTAAGCGGTAAATGGAAACCAAATTAAAAATAAACAAACTCACCTGTGGGAAGCGCGTGATCAGCAGTTTTCACTTTCATCGCGGTAAGGCAAACGTAGGTTAGATTGTAAGAATTATTATTGTGTAAAGTCAGATATAAGTTTGCATTCAATAAAGGAGCACGTCTCTCGTGTAAAAAATATATTTTTTTAGAATTTCCAATTTGTAAAAGTTTAACTTATAATATACTAGCGGCCCGGTACGTGCTTCGCTACGTATAAAGTGAAATATTAAATCAAACTCATTTATTACAAAAAAAAAAAATGTTTTATTATTTGCTAGCTATTTTAAAACTTAATCCAAAACATTTGGATAAACAATATTTTTTGTTTTTCCATTTTGACCATGAATAAACAAACGGCTGGGGGTACCGACTCTGGAACAGGCAACATAAAGTTGGCCATGTGAAAAACATGATTCCTCCAAATTCACACCACAAAGGTTAAGTGTTTGCCCTTGGGCTTTGTTGATGGACATCGCATATGACAAATACACAGGATATTGTAATCGTTTGAATTCAAATGGCATATCAGTTGGGATCATCGGGATACGCGGTATTAAACAAACTTCTCCTTTTGATTTACCAGTTAAGACCGCAGCTTCAATCAAATTTGGCAATAAATTTTTCACTGCCAATCTGGTGCCATTACACAGTTTTGGTGGATTAATATTTCGGAATAATATAATCAAAGAACCCACATCAGATTCAAACAATGCGGTGGCATACCAGCCGGTTCTAATGAATTTAAAAATTCAATTGGGTAATTCATTGCCTCATCTTGATTTATAGCACTGTCAATTGATTTATATGTCGTGACTACACCTGCGAGTTTTGCTTGAATTTGAAAATTAATGGCATTGATATGAATGTTCTTTGGTGCTAAAATGGCGCGTTCTCTCCACCAATCATGATTTCTGTAATTCTGAAGAATATTTTGAAAAACACATTCAATCTATTCATCTATCGATTTCGTAATTGTACAAAAATTGTTCGGTACAGTGATCCATCCGTTGGTTCTCTCGATTTGTATTTTGCCATCACCAATTTCTAACAATTGTTTTGAAAACTCATGGGCAGCTGGATCATTTTGTAGGTGAATACGCATATTAATGTTCAGTGTCAATTTCTGTACATATCTCCAAAGAACTGATGACTTCAAACAGGCATTTATTTCATCAGCAGGAGTTGATCGAGGAATGACAGGCAATGATTGTACATTAAATGGCAATTTTAATTCAGAGTGTGCTGTCCGACCTCCTTCTAATAATGTAAAAGCAATTTACGAAGATGCAATTGCCAATGCAATTTTCTGTTCCGATCGAATAGTCGCTAAAATTAGTGATATAACGAACCTCTTGCCTGTACCATCAGGTTTATCCAAGAAACATAATCCACCTGCATTACTGGAAATGGCTTGCATGATTGTGTCATATACATGTTTTTGCTGAATATTCGTTATGGGTATATTCGATTGTACAAATAAACGCAAATCATTAGAATTGAATTTCTGCTCGCGTTGCAATTCACGATCAAACAGATCATGCATCTCACGATTTGGTGCGATCATAACCAATTGTACTAATGTTTTATTTGCAATCGCTAGACACATATCTTCAATTATTATCAAAGCTTCGTTGTACATTTCCAAAGTTATCAATAAATCAGGATTTCTTGCATGATGACGCATACGAATTAAAATATCTTCTGCAATATAATGTTTATATTTCTTCCATAATTCAAGTGGATTTGATGGCATACATCGTTTCGAACACTTTTCAACAATCATACATGGTAAATTCATATTTAGTTCACCGCACGGTCCATGTATCATGTTTTTAACGACAACTTGAAATAACTCAGGATCAGCAGTGAGATCAGGAATTTCAGCTGATATAAGGTTATCGATTTGATCCGGAGTTATTTTATGTACTAGCCAAATTAGTATATGTGCGTGCGGCAATCCCCTTTTCTGCCATTCGATGGAGTACATATGGCAACGCACCTCCCCAAATACATATAATTTCACTATTAAATCCATAAGTGCTTTACATTTTTGCCGAAAAACACGCGCAGTAATGTCATGCCGATCGGTTGTCGACTGTTCTGCAAATAAATTGTTTTTGATGTCATCCCACTGGGGATTACATGTAAATGTAATGAACAGATCCGGTCGACCGTATTTTCGTACATAAAAAATTGCGTCTTGTGCATATTCGTTCACATTCTGTGGGCTACCAATATACGAAGATGGCAATATAGTTAAACCTCCGATGCCATTAATATTAGCATCATTCGCTATCGCATCTTGCAAATGAATATATTGTTCAGATCTTAATTTTTCTTGGTTGAAAAGAATAAAATTAAGACATTCTGTTTCTATTTTGGCATACATATCAACGATGTACTGATGATATAGTTTACCACATCTCAAGATATAATTTTGTTCTTGTGGATGAACCATCAATCGATACGAATAAAAATTCATGGCATTAACTTTTTCTGTACATGTAGACCTGAAAATAAGTGCAAAATGTGACTTAAGACATTTATACAAATGATAAAATGTCAACACACTGAAAATTATATTTACCTGTTGGTGGATCAATCATTGGTATATTGATATGATAGCCATCTCACCTTTTTCACGATTTTCATCACCAGAAAAATAAATTTGCAAAAATTTATAATCAGCGTCGGGGCGTGGCAATAACAAACCAGCTTGATGATAAATTTGGGCCTGAATCTGCAACATGTATGCAATTTTAGGTATATGTTGCATACTAATTTTTAAAACTATAGAAGACTTTTATGATTCACATTGATTGGGACAATCCTGTTTAAGTATTTACCTTAAACGTCGGCATAAAATTACCTCTAATAATGTTAGTAGTACCAAAAGAAGTAATTTGAAATGCCGAATTGTATTGTTGAATATGACCCAAAAAGTGCTTCGAATTTTCAGAAGTCCCAAAAATTAATGAAGACAATGGTTCGGGTGGAGTTTTTAATGCTGGCAATCTCACTTTGCCATTAGCACAACACATGCCGGGCGTTTCACCTGAAAATTTAGCCGCATCACAATGTGGACATATTGCGTTCATTATTGCAATATATCCGTACATACTCTAATCAATCTGACTGTTGTAATTAAAAGCAGCACGCATAATTTCAGGTACAACAGATCTATTTCGTGCATTACGTTCAGGCTCCTCTGTGATCGCCTTTGTAATGCGCAGCGCTTGCATGACGCGTTCGGCGAACTATATTTCCTCGTGTGGATCGTGGCATTTTTCTTTCAATTAAAAAAGAATAAATTAAATTTAAAACAAGTAAGAACGGGACTGTCTTCGGCTGTGCCGAAGACTTCATACCTTTCATGAATGGGGCTGAACAATAATCTTATCCCGCTCGTAATCTCCGAATAATCGGATGTATAAGATAAGAAATATATAGTGAACAGATCTACATACCTTAACGATTTTTAAGATAAATATAAAATAAAAAATTGTGTGAGGATCCAAAGTTTCAGGTTTTTTGTGGTCTGCGTGTAAAAACTATGACTACGAATCACGTATTTCAACAATATATGACGTAAGCGTAACTATTTGATGAAATTTGATGAATTTGAAGCTTCTAGCCGTAAAAAGGGGGCAAAAATTAGAGTTTATATGGGGTATATAATATATATACCACCGATCTCTATGATTTTTTCAGACAACAATATATGCTATATACGTAAGCATATGGTGAAATTTGAAGCGTCTAGCTGTTAAAAAGGGGCAGAAATTGCGCACAGTTTCTTATCTGAACAATCGGTTGTATGAGATATATACTATATATACCACCGATCTCAATGATTTTTTCAGACAACAATATATGCTATACACGTAAGCATTTGGTGAAATTTGAACATATCTAAACGATTTTTAAGATAAATATAAAATAAAAAATAGGTAGGAAATCTGTGTGAGGATGCAAAGCTTCACGTTTTTTGTGGTCTGCATGTAAAAACTATGAGTACGAATCACGTCTTTCAAAAATACATGACGTAAACGTAACTATTTGATGAATTTTGAAGCTTCTAGCCGTAAAAAAGGGGCAAAAATGACAGTTTATATGAAGTATATAATATATATACCACCGATCTCTATGATTTTTTCAGACAACAATATATGCTATATACGTAAGCATTTTGTGAAATTTGAAGCTTGCAGCTGTTAAAATGGGGCAGAAATTGCCCAAAGTTTCTTATCTGAACAATCGGTTGTATGAGATATATACTATATATACAACCGATCTCTATGATTTTTTCAGACAACAATATACGCTATATACGTAAGCAATCGGTGAAATTTGAAGCTTATAGCTGTTAAAATGGGGTAGAAATTGCGTAAAGTTTCTTATCTGAACAATCGGTTGTATGAGATATATACTATATATACAACCGATCTCTATGATTTTTTTCAGACAACAATATATGCTATATACGTAAGCAATCGGTGAAATTTGAAGCTTATAGCTGTTAAAATGGGGTAGAAATTGCGAAAAGTTTCTTACCTGAACAATCGGTTGTATGAGATATATACTATATATACAACCGATCTCTATGATTTTTGCAGACAACAATATATGCTATATATGTACGTAAGCAATCGGTGAAATTTGAAGCTTATAGCTGTTAAAATGGGGTAGAAATTGCGAAAAGTTTCTTATCTGAACAATCGGTTGTATGAGATATATACTATATATACAACCGATCTCTATGATTTTTCAGACAAAAATATATGCTATATACGTAAGTATTCGGTGAAATTTGAAGCTTCTAGCTGTTAAAATGGGGCTAAAATTTGCGAAAAAATATATATATATATATACTATATATATATACTATATATACCACCATATATATACTATATATACCACCGATCTTTATGATTTTTTCAGACAACAACATATGCTATATACCTAAGCATTCTTTGAAATTTGAAGCCTCTAGCTCTTAAAATAGGGCTGTAATTACGAAAAGTTCCTTATCTGAACAATCGGTTGTGGGGGATATATACTATATATACGACCGATCTCATCAATTTTTTCAGGCAACAATACGTGCAATATACGAAAGTATATGGTGAAGTTTGAAGCTTCAATCTGTTAAATTGGGTAAGATATTACAAAAATCCTCTTTTTCTGAAAAATCGGTTGTATGGAGGATATATGCTATAGTGGTCCGATCCGGTCGGTTCCGATAAATGTCTAATCGGACACCCAAATACACCCGCTCACCAAATTTTATCAAGATATCTCAAAAATTGAGGGACTAGTTTGCATACAAACAGACAGACGGACAGACGGACATGGCTAAATCAACTCAGCTCTTCAACCTGATTGTTTCGGTATACTTAATGGTGGGTCTATCTATTTTCCTTTAAGGACTTACAATTTTCGGTTTCGTGACGAAATTAATATACCATTTCATTTTCATGAAAGGTATAAAAATGTCTACATTAATAGTGGTACACCATATGTTTTTTCAAATAAGGAAACACACATGCATTCGTGTAATTCACTTCAACAGTTCAAAAATTACCGTTTTTTGCTCAGAACTTCGCTTTGAGCTATATTTCTTCTTTTCACAAATTCACACAAACTTCAATAATTATTAAACAAAAACATTATTTGCATTTTTATGTAATAATTTGCACCGCGCTAATTTCGGACACTACTGAACGTATTGGGCTGCTTCGTTTATTCTGCTAACGAATGGTGTTGAGGCCAAAGAAAACGCTCCAGCGATGTTTACACTCCAATGTCATTTATTCTCCTAATTTGAATTTTCTTAATGCTAATAGCCAAAACTCCATATACCTATCTATACAAAATATTCATGTATTTCTCTATGCAAAAAAAAAATGCAGCGTAATATTGTTCGATGTCTTTTCGAAGCCTACTTTGTTTGTCGATCTGCCTGCTACATACATACATGATGATATAAATATAATGCAAGTAAGTTTGTAGGTGGGAATAATAAGTAAGCTAGTTAAGACGAAAATACATAAATTTTCTTTTCATTAGCATTTATCAACAACTTACAATGGATACTCATGTGGTTCAAACACATCCTAGGGTTATCCGGGTCCTCGTTTTGGTCTATATCTCGAGACCCTAGTCGCGGAGGGGCATGAAAAATACTCTATACTATAGCATTCATCAACAGCTTCCATTTGATGCCCATATTGTACAAACACATCTGAAAGTTATCCGGGTCCACGTTTTGGTCTATATCTCGAGTCTAGTCACGGAGCGGCATGAAAAATACTCTATACTATAGCATTCATTAACAACTTCCATTTGATACCCATATTGTACAAACACATCCTAGGGTTACCTGGGTCCACGTTTTGGCATATGTCTCGAGACCCTGGTATCCGATTCTTAAAATTTCAAAACACAAAATATCTACTGAATACACAGAACAAAGCTTGAAAATTTGGTTTGGATAGGTGAGCCCGTTCTTGGGTTATAAAATCACAACAAAAAATGGCAATAATTTTTATATATATAGATATACCACCGATTAGTTAATTTATAGGGTGGTACTCACCGGTTTGCTGCGGATGGCTGTTGGGATGACCGGTGATGGTGGCTGTGTGCGCAGCAGGATGTGGTTGATGGAACGTCGGTGCTCACCCTTTTGTTTAAGGAAACTACCTTCCTTTGAATTCCGTTGCCTCGTCAGATGAATTTGGTAGATGGAGGTTTGAGTTCTAGACTGATGAGCGGCGCGTTTTAGTAAACCCACAGTTAAACTGTTTATTAGGCAAAATGTTCCAAATTATAGCGTGTACGGTAGAATAAAAGAGATTTCACACTGTTAAATCCGTGAAGAAAACTTTCTTCTTTCTTTGTTTTCAAGGGTTTTAGATATAAATTGACAGTTGCTTGTTTGGTAGCACCTCGAGATGGATGGTGTCCCACAATTTGGAAGCGAGTACGATATTATAATGATATAATGCTGGTGTGTTGGCACGCTTATCACTAATTGTGTATCAGAATCGGAAATGAGTTGGCAATTATTCAAATTCTGGATAATGCATATGAAAATCGAAAGAATATCACAAATTCACAAGCTTATCTTTCAGCAGAAATAAAAACGATGTTGGTTTACACTTGTTTAGCGCGGTATACAAATATATGGCTGAACTTTGCAGCGATACTAATTCGCAAAGAATCTTTTATAATTCACAAAGCAAGAACGGTGTAATTTATAATCTCTTTATATTTACGAAAACCGCGTAGAAAATTTTTGGAAATACAATATATGGCGAACGACTTATTGAGCATAAGGATGACAACAATAATAAATTTTTCTAATTACCAAAAGGTGGTGGTTTTTTGACAGGTGGCGATCATGCCGGATCGCCATCCTGTAACTGCGGTGAATTGAATTTGGTGGATTTGCGCTGTGGAGGCTGCCACACGTCCATGAGGAGACCAAATGGGAAATTTAAAGCTAAATACGATACACTGAGTTTGGGGATAATTCAATATAAAATAATTCAATGTATATATAATATAATTCAATGATTCAAGATAAGCTATAAATAAATTCATAGATATACGTATAAAAAAGGAGGAGATGGGACGGGTGACAGCCTGAACCACGTAAACATCCTGGCCCGCCTAGGCGTACTAAGCGCCTAAAGCTTGTTGCAACTTGGTCAAAGCCCTAACTGCTTCCTTAATGAGGATTTTCCCGATTTTGTGTTTGTACGTTGAGGTTCGCAGGCCGGTGGCGGTGCATCTTATAGTGCGATTGGGCACGGTCGGGGCGCGTTGGTTGCGGGGAACGCTGGATGGTCTTGCAGCGGGTGGTGGTTGTGGTGGCTGGACGTTCCCACTGATGCGATGGCGTGGCCTATGGCGGCGCGATGAATGGCGTTGGTGCATTGGTGGTTGCTCTACATTGGGGGGTTGGCGACTCCCGGTGTCTCGATGCAACAACGTATGGTGAGGGAGTTCACAGACGTGGCAGCGCTCGCTGGATGAACATGCGCGTGTGGCGTGTGACAGTGCCAAGCAGTTTGTGCAATAATTGTGTACCCGTGCGACCAAGGCGCGTTGTTGGAGCTGCATGGCAGCGAACACGGAGCACATTGATAGTGCATGGGGCTGCATGCATAAACGGCATCGTCGGTAGTCGGGCAGGACTTCGTCACGTCGTTTACGAGCTGTGGGCACTGTCACCTGTGATGCTAGCGAGCGGCGCGGTGCGGGGACTGGAGGGCGATGGCGATCCATCTGAAGAAAATAGGATAAAATAAAGTTTACTCACTCATGATATTGGGAGTGGAGTGTTGGCAGGGGTTAAACTTATTTGTGTAGATTTTACGATAGCACAGGGGGTTGGACTGTATTACATTTTGGGGATGCTACCGAGCTTTGAGAGCCCGAGTCAGGCTCAGGGGTCGGTAGAAAACACAATTTTGTGATGGGTCTGATGAGTACGCCATTCTGAGTGCGTACGTCGACTACTCGAATATGTCCGTCTCTTCCGAGATGGGTGTCTTCCGCGCGTCCTAGGCGCCATTCGGTAGGGGGTAGGTTGTCTTCCTTAATGACTACGAGGTCACCTTTTCGAGGCGTATGTTGGGTTGTCTTCCATCTGTATCGCTTGTGCAGCTCCGTGAGATAATCAATCTTACAGCGTTTGCTGAACTGACGATGTAAAACTTTCAACCGTTTCCAACGGTTAATCATAGAGAGGTGTTCATAGTTCGATTAGGGGATGGAGAGCAGGGGTGCTCCTCGGAGGAAATGACCAGGTGTGAGGGCGGTGCGGTCAGCTGGGTCCTGAGAAAGGCCTTGATACGAATTAATAAAGTCGAGAATTCTTCAAAGGTGAAGCTGTGTGTTCCGGCGACTTTTTTAAAGTGGGTTTTAAAGCTTTTGACAGCGGATTCCCATAATCCGCCCATGTGAGGGGCCCCGGGGGGTATACATTTCCAATTAATTCCTTGTGGGGCGTACTTCTCTACGATATCGGACGAGACTTCGTTGAGGAGGGTGACGAACTCTACTTCGGTAGCTCGCTTAGCACCAATGAATGTTGTGCCGTTGTCGCTCATCATTTGTTTCGGGTACCCTCGACGCCCTACAAACCGGGCGAAGGCAGCGAGAACACAATTCCAAACGGGCCAGAGAAGTCTACTCCAGTCGTGGTGAAAGGGGGGGGGGAATCTACATCTTTCGAGGGGAAAGGCTGCCATTATTTGTGATCGCGGAGGAGGAAAACCGTGCTAAGACATCTTCTGACTCTTCCGCTGCATGCAGTGCTTCGACACGGCGAAGTTCGGGGGGTATAATATTTCTGGCCGTTGGTGTTGGCCAGTCCTCGGGGGGTCGGGAAAGCCACTCTGGACCATTCCACCACAGCGATGAGTTAGCGAGATCGTCGGGGCTACATCCTCTGGTTCCAAGATCCGCGGGGTTGTCTTTGTTTCGCACATGTCGCCAAGGGACAATTCCAACGAGGTCTATAATCTGTGCTGTTTGGTTGGAGACGTATGCTTTTCAAGAGTGGGGTGGCTTTTCCAGCCAGGCTAGCACGATTTCAGAATTAATATTATTGACTTACGTCGAGATGGGGTTGGACTACTGCGAATAATTTTGATATTAGGAGAGCGCCCCGCATAGCTCCAGGCGTGGCAGACTAATAGTTTTGAGAGGAGCCACTTTTCCTTTGACACTATAAGATGAGAGTGGACCTGAGTACCGACGGTACTTCTTAGGTAAAGAGTTGCGCCATAAGCCTTTTCTGAGGCGTCGCAGAATCCATGGAGCTCAGCATATTGATCGGGTGCAAAATTCATCCATCGGGGTATCTGGATGGCTGAGACAGAGGGAAGATTTCGAGAGAACTGCGCCCATTTGGCTAGACGGATGGGTTTAACCTCCTCGTCCCATTCGGTCCCGTCTAACCACACTTGACTTTTGTTGTCTTCTTGTCTGGCTTTACGACTGCATGGTGAGGGAGATAGAATGAGCAGTATTTACCTCGAGATTCTACTTCAGTGGGACTGCATTCTTCCATGTGGCCAAGGGACAGATATTATTCGAGTACCTGGTCGTATTGCTGCTTGAGATCACCCTTTTTTGAGAGAGTACGTTCCATACCGTGGCTGCAGTACGGGATTGGCCTACGTCGATATCGTTCGGGAATGTTGGTTTAAAGGGGAGCCGAACCATATATCGACCGTCATCCATGCGAGTGGTTGTGCTTTGATAAAAGTCTTCGCACATTTTATCTTCTGGGGTTTCCAATCGCACTCTGGGTATTTCTTCGATTTCCCAGAATTACCTTAGCTGTTCATTCAGCTGTACATTCGTCACTTTCCACGCTTGAGAGGAGTGCGATCCGACCTTTTCGGGAGTTTGGCCACTTATTATCCAGCCAAATATTGTGTTTTGAGCTAGCAGTGTGGGCGAGATCTTTTCTATGCCATTTAGCATGATTTGAGGGATGAGATCGCTGCCTAACATCAGATCGATTTGGGAGGGGTTCGGAGAATTCTGGTCTGCTAGCATGAGGTGGGACCATTTACGCATTTGGTCGTTATTTAGCCTGAGTGTTGGGAGTTGCCTAGTGAGCCGAGGTAGATCTATTGCCTGGACCTTTATTTTTGCCTTGTGGTCATTTGAGACTAGGGTCAGTGAGCACAACTTGTTGGAGGTTTGTACTACTCCGCCTCCCATGCCCGATATTTCAAATAGGGAGTGGGTATATGGGAGGTCTAACTTGATTTGAGCTTTTGGAGAGATGAAGCTCCGTTCTGACCCTTGATCCACTAAGGCTCTGAGCCTGAATCAGTCCCCTTGGTGTTCTATCGACACTATCGCTGTAGGGAGGATGATTTTGCTATCATTGTCGGAATGGAATGACTGGATATGGGCTGCGTTTGAGGTAGAGGGAAGTTCTTCCGTAGCTGCTGCTTCATGGACGCTTTGTTGGCTGGAACTGCTAGATCCTGTGGTTGTTAACTGGGGTGTTGATCTTCGCGGTCCAGTGGTATGATGAGGGGCTGCGGTGTCATGAAGGGTGGAGATGTGGCGACCTTGGCAGTAGAGGCATGTTCTTGTACCAGTGCAATCTTTTAAGGTGTGGGTTTGAGATAGACAACTTTCGCACAGGTTGTTATCTCTCACGAATTTTTTTCACTCGGGGATTGTCAGCTTCTTGTAACGCAAGCAGCTTTGTAGCGTGTGGGAGGACTGCTTACAAATTCTGCAGGCGTAGAATTTTTGATGCTCGGCCACATGAGCATTTGTGCTATTTTGGGAGTAGTTGCTATTCTGCGGGGGGTTGCGGCTTTGGTTTTGGGTCTAAGCCTGCCTGAACTGGGGATTGTTCTGACTTGGGGGAGGCTTTGAGAATTGAAGTGAAGGGTGGATTATATCGGGGTTTGATCCACCCGTTCCACTATCTCGTAGCGACTAGTCAGAAATTGATACATTTGGGACCAGTTCGGGAGGTCTCTTCGCGAACTTAATGATTGTTCCCAAAGCGCAACAATATTTTCTGGGTGTTTTGAGGTTACCCGATATATCAATATGGAATCCCACTCTCTGTCGAGACTTGTTGGGTTGTTAATATCTGGAGGCAGTTATTAACGGAAGATTGCAGTCTTTGGATGTCTTCGCTGTTTTCAGTCTGAATGGCCTTGATGAGGACTTTTATTTGGTTATCGACCAAGACTCTTTTATTTTCATATCGGGATTTCAGGGCTTCCCACGCCAGAGCAAAGTTATCATCTCTAAGTGGGAACTGCTTCACTATTTGGCCCGCTTTTCCTTGGGTCTTGTACCTGAGGTGGTACAGTTTTTGGGCGCTCGAGAGTTTGGGGTGGGATATAGACCGCCGTGAACATGTCACGGAAGGACGGCCATTGATCATAACTCCCGTAAAAGACTTCAGTGTCACAGGCCGGTATTTTGAGGTGCATCCCGGAACTTTCTTGGGAGTGGTGGTTGTAGCGGGGACGGGATTGCTTAGTACCCTCAGCTGGAGCTGATCGCCTATTCTTGCCTTTGTGTCCTCATACGCTATAAGACAGGAGCGGTATTTGTTGAAAGCTGAGGCCTTAAAGTCTTGGGAAGGTCGTTGTCATCTGACTCTACGACGGCGTCATATGCGCTATGTACCTTTTCCCAGAACACATCGATATTTTTATCTTTTATTTTTAGGGATGCCTCGGTGTTATCTTGGATGTCGGTTGTGCCGAACCGAGCGCAGTAATCCGAAAAGAGGTCCGTTTCGGATATAAACTTATTTTCGACCATGGTATCCATTCTGAAAAGGGACTTTGTTAATTTTGCTTTAGCTATTTTGTAAATTTTGGAGATTGCCGAGTGTTTATTTATACGAGAAAACCAAAGTGAGAAGTTTTCCTATTGGTCGAGAGTGTAGTAGGCTAGGACCAGTTAGACTGAATTGGGAGTAGTCTGGGACAGTTCAATGTATATGTGGCAGAGTTTACTGCTGGGTTTCGCAACAATATAAACGTGGGGATATGTTTTTATATAATACTGCAAGGGACACAAGTATGAAAGGGCAATGGGCTAACTTTGAGAAAGTATGCGTGGGATCTGCCGGTTTGCAATGCACCGCTTTTATGTACGTGTGTATATGGTGGTGGGAATATACATATATATTTTATGGCGGGAAAAATGTATTTTTGGCGGGAAATTTTTATATGGTCGCTGGTTCATATCCGGCTCGAAGGACCATTAGTTAATTTAGAGGATGGTACTCACGGGTTTGCTGCGGGTGGCTGTTGGAATGACCGGTGATGGTGGCTGTGTGCGCAGCAGGATGTGGTTGATGGAACGTCGATGCTCACCTTTTGTTTAAGATAACTACCTTCCTTTGAATTCCGTTTCCTCGTCAGATGAATTTGGTAGATGGACGTTTGAGTTCTAGACTGATGAGTTTTAGATATAAATTGACAGTTGCTTGTCTGGTAGCACCTCGATATGGATGGTGTTCCACAATTTGGAAGCGAATACAATATTATAATGATAACAGTAATATAATGTCGGTGTGTTGGCGCGCTTATCACGAATTGTGTATCAGAATCGAAAATGAGTTGGCAATTATTCAAATTCTGGATAATGCATATGAAAATCGAAAGAATATCACAAATTCACAAGCTTATTTTCAGCAGAAATAAAAACGATGTTGGTTTACACTTGTTTAGCGCGGTATACAAACATATGGCTGAACTTTGCAGCGATAATAATTCGCAAAGAATTTTTCATAATTCACAAAGCAAGAACGGTGTAATTTATAATCCCTTTATATTTACGAAAACCGCGTAGAAAATTTTTGGAAATGCAATATATGACGACCGACTTATTGAGCATAAGAATGACAAGAATAATAAATTTTTCTAATAACCAAAAGATGGTGGTTTTTTGACAGGTGGCGATCATGCCGGATCGCCATCCTATAACTGCGGCGAATTGAATTTGTGGATTTGCGCGGTGGAGGCTGCCACACGTAAATGAGGAGACCCAATGGGAAATTTAAAGCTAAATACTATACATTGATTTTGGGGATAATTCAAGATAAAATAATTCAATGTATATATAATATAATTCAATGATTCAAGATAATCTATAAGTAAATTCGTAGATATACGTATAAAAAAGGGGGAGATGGGACGGGTGACAGCCTGCACCGCGTAAACACCGATCTCTATGATTTTTTCTGACAACAATATATGCTATATACATAAACATTTGGTGAAATTTGAAGCTTCTACCTGTAAAAATGGGGCAGAAATTGCGCAAAGTTTCTTATCTGAACAATCGGTTGTATGAGATATATACTATGTTGTATACCACCGATCTCTATGACTTTTTCAGGCAACAATATATGCTATATGCGTAAGCATTTGGTGAAATTTGAAGCTTCTAGCCGTTGAAATGGGGCTGAAATTGCAAAAAAAAAAATATATATATACTATATATATACACTATATATACTATATATACCATCATATATATATTATATATATCACTGATCTCTATGATTTGACACACAAAAATATATACTATATACGTAAGCAGTTGGTGAAATTTGAAGCTTATAGCTGTTAAAATGGGGTAGAAATTGCGAAAAGTTTCTTATATGAACAATCGGTTGTATAAGATATATACTATATATACCACCGATCTCTATGATTTTTTCAGACAACAATATAACCGTCAGCATTTGGTGAAATTTGAAGCTTCTAGCTACTATATATATATATCTTAATATATAAAAACACGTGTCATAACATTTTTGGGCGCGATGTACTCCTAAACTGCTAAACCGATTTTGAATTTGTTTTACATCCCGTATGTAGTTTGATCTAACTTGAGAGATAGGATAGGTTACATCTCAGTTTATAGTCGCAATATTATATTTTTGGAATTTTTTTTATTTGTTTATACGTAATAATAAAATCATTCAAGTTTCGAATCGAGCTCAAGGCCAGAACAATAATTTTTTTCTAATAATTATTGTTATTTTTTAATTTTTCTTAATTTGAAAAATTGTATTTTTGTTTTTGGAATAGTAAGTAGAAAATTTTTCAGAGAACCTGCCATAGCTGCGCAGATAGATCCATTTCGAAGGGTGCTAAGCCTTCATCATCAGTACGCTTTAGGCATGCTGCGCTAACCATTTAGCTATACAGCGGTGGTTTGTTTGACTGGCAAATTTGCTACTTCTATTCCTTCTTACCAACTATATTTATTCAGTGTTGCGCCATCTGGTGCAAATCACTGATAATGCTGGATTTTTGTTTATTGTCAATTACTTTGTTTGACATTCCCAAGTGCTCATGGTTTATTAACAATTGTTTTTGTTTTATCGGCCTATTGATAAATCATTCAAGGTTCGAATCGAGCTCAAGGCCAGAACAATAATTTTTTTCTAATGATAATTATTGTTATTTTTTAATTTTTCTAAATTTGAAAAATTGTATTTTTGTTTTTGGAATAGTAAGTAGAAAATTTTTCAGACAACCTGCCATAGCTGCGCAGATAGATCCATTTCGAAGGGTGCTAAGCCTTCATCATCAGTACGCTTTAGGCATGCTGCGCTAACCATTTAGCCTATACAGCGGTGGTTTGTTTGACTGGCAAATTTGCTACTTCTATTCCTTTTTACCAACTATATTTATTCAGTGTTGCGCCATCTGGTGCAAATCACTGATAATGCTGGATTTTTGTTTATTGTCAATTACTTTGTTTGACATTCCCAAGTGCTCATGGTTTATTAACAAATGTTTTTGTTTTTATCGGCCTATTGATAAATCATTCAAGGTTCGAATCGAGCTCAAGGCCAGAACAATAATTTTTTTCTAATGATAATTATTGTTATTTTTTAATTTTTCTAAATTTAAAAAATTGTATTTTTGTTTTTGGAATAGTAAGTAGAAAATTTTTCAGACAACCTGCCATAGCTGCGCAGATAGATCTATTTCGAAGGGTGCTAAGCCTTCATCATCAGTACGCTTTAGGCATGCTGCGCCAACCATTTAGCTATACAGCGGTGGTTTGTTTGACTGGCAAATTTGCTACTTCTATTCCTTTTTACCAACTATATTTATTCAGTGTTCCGCCATCTGGTGCAAATCACTGATAATGCTGGATTTTTGTTTATTGTCAATTACTTTGTTTGACATTCCCAAGTGCTCATGGTTTATTAACAAATGTTTTTGTTTTTATCGGCCTATTGATAAATCATTCAAGGTCCGAATCGAGCTCAAGGCCCGAACAATAATTTTTTTTTTTTTTCTAATGATAATTATTGTTATTTTTTAATTTTTCTAAATTTGAAAAATTGTATTTTTGTTTTTGGAATAGTAAGTAGAACATTTTTCAGACAACCTGCCATAGCTGCGCAGATAGATCCATTTCGAAGGGTGCTAAGCCTTCATCATCAGTACGCTTTAGGCATGCTGCGCTAACCATTTACCTATAGAGCGGTGGTTTGTTTGACTGGCAAATTTGCTACTTCTATTCCTTCTTACCAACTATATTTATTCAGTGTTGCGCCATCTGGTGCAAATCACTGATAATGCTGGATTTTTGTTTATTGTCAATTACTTTGTTTGACATTCCCAAGTGCTCATGGTTTATTAACAATTGTTTTTGTTTTATCGGCCTATTGATAAATCATTCAAGGTTCGAATCGAGCTCAAGGCCAGAACAATAATTTTTTTCTAATGATAATTATTGTTATTTTTTAATTTTTCTAAATTTGAAAAATTGTATTTTTGTTTTTGGAATAGTAAGTAGAAAATGTTTCAGACAACCTGCCATAGCTGCGCAGATAGATCCATTTCGAAGGGTGCTAAGCCTTCATCATCGGTACGCTTTAGGCATGCTGCGCTAACCATTTAGCTATACAGCAGTGGTTTGTTTGACTGGCAAATTTGCTACTTCTATTCCTTTTTACCAACTATATTTATTCAGTGTTGCGCCATCTGGTGCAAATCACTGATAATGCTGGATTTTAGTTTATTGTCAATTACTTTGTTTGACATTCCCAAGTGCTCATGGTTAATTAACAATTGTTTTGTTTTTATCGGCCTATTGATAAATCATTCAAGGTTCGAATCGAGCTCAAGGCCAGAACAATAATTTTTTTCTAATGATAATTATTGTTGTTTTTTAATTTTTCTAAATTTTAAAAATTGTATTTTTGCTTTTGGAATAGTAAGTAGAAAATTTTTCAGACAACCTGCCATAGCTGCGCAGATAGATCCATCTCGAAGGGTGCTAAGCCTTCATCATCAGTACGCTTTAGGCATGCTGCGCTAACCATTTAGCTATACAGCGGTGGTTTGTTTGACTGGCAAATTTGCTACTTCTATTCCTTTTTACCAAATATATTTATTCAGTGTTGGGCCATCTGGTGCAAATCACTGATGATGCTGGATTTTTGTTTATTGTCAATTACTTTGTTTGACATTCCCAAGTGCTCATGGTTTATTAGCAATTTGTTTTTGTTTTTACCGGCCTATTGATAAATCATTCAAGGTTCGAATCGAGCTCAAGTCCACAACAATAATTTTTTTCTAATGATAATTATTGTTATTTTTTAATTTTTCTAAATTTTAAAAATTTTATTTTTGTTTTTGGAATAGTAAGTAGAAAATTTTTCAGACATCCTGCCATAGCTGCGCAGATAGATCCATTTCGAAGGGTGCTAAGCCTTCATCATCAGTACGCTTTAGGCATGCTGCGCTAACCATTTAGCTATACAGCGGTGGTTTGTTTGACTGGCAAATTTGCTACTTCTATTCCTTTTTACCAACTATATTTATTCAGTGTTGCGCCATCTGATGCAAATCACTGATAATGCTGGATTTTTGTTTATTGTCAATTACTTTGTTTGACATTCCCAAGTGCTCATGGTTTATTAACAATTGTTTTTGTTATTATCGGCCTATTGATAAATCATTCAAGGTTCGAATCGAGCTCAAGGCCAGAACAATAATTTTTCTCTAATGATAATTATTGTTATTTTTTAATTTTTCTAAATTTGAAAAATTGTATTTTTGTTTTTGGAATAGTAAGTAGACAATTTTTCAGACAACCTGCCATAGCTGCGCAGATAGATCCAAATCGAAGGGTGCTAAGCCTTCATCATCAGTACGCTTTAGGCATGCTGCGCTAACCATTTAGCTATACAGCGGTGGTTTGTTTGACTGGCAAATTTGCTACTTCTATTCCTTTTTACCAACTATATTTATTCAGTGTTGCGCCATCTGGTGCAAATCACTGATAATGCTGGATTTTTGTTTATTGTTAATTACTTTGTTTGACATTCCCAAGTGCTCATGGTTTATTAACAATTGTTTTTGTTTTTATCGGCTTATTGATAAATCATTCAAGGTTCAAATCGAACTCAAGGCCAGAACAATATTTTTTTTTTTTCTAATGATAATTATTGTTATTTTTTAATTTTTCTAAATTTTAAAAATTGTATTTTTGTTTTTGGAATAGTAAGTAGACAATTTTTCAGCAACCTGCCATAGCTGCGCAGATAGATCCATTTCGAAGGGTGCTAAGCCTTCATCATCAGTACGCTTTAGGCATGCTGCGCTAACCATTTAGCTATACAGCGGTGGTTTGTTTGACTGGCAAATTTGCTACTTCTATTCCTTTTTACCAACTATATTTATTCAGTGTTGCGCCATCTTGTGCAAATCACTGATAATTCTGGATTTTTGTTTGTTGTCAATTACTTTGTTTGACATTCCCAAGTGCTCATGGTGTATTAACAATTGTTTTTGTTTTTATCGGCCTATTGATAAATCATTCAAGGTTCGAATCGAGCTCAAGGCCAGAACAATATTTTTTTTTTTTCTAATGATAATTGTTGTTATTTTTTAATTTTTCTAAATTGAAAAATTGTACTTTTGTTTTTGGAATAGTAAGTACAAAATTTTTCAGACAACCTGCCATAGCTGCGCAGATAGATCCATTTCGAAGGGTGCTAAGCCTTCATCATCAGTACGCTTTAGGCATGCTGCGCTAACCATTTAGCTATACAGCGGTGGTTTGTTTGACTGGCAAATTTGCTACTTCTATTCCTTTTTACCAACTATATTTATTCTGTGTTGCGCCAACTTGTGCAAATCACGCATAATTCTGGATTTTTGTTTGTTGTCAATTACTTTGTTTGACATTCCCAAGTGCTCATGGTTTATTAACAATTGTTTTGGTTTTTATCGGCCTATTGATAAATCATTCAAGGTTCGAATCGAGCTCAAGGCCAGAACAACAATTTTTTTTTTCTAATGATAATTGTTGTTATTTTTTAATTTTTCTAAATTTGAAAAATTGTACTTTTGTTTTTGGAATAGTAAGTAGAAAATTTTTCAGACAACCTGCCATAGCTGCGCAGATAGATCCATTTCGAAGGGTGCTAAGCCTTCATCATCAGTACGCTTTAGGCATGCTGCGCTAACCATTTAGCTATACAGCGGTGGTTTGTTTGACTGGCAAATTTGCTACTTCTATTCCTTTTTACCAACTATATTTATTCAGTGTTGCGCCATCTGGTGCAAATCACTGATAATGCTGGATTTTAGTTTATTGTCAATTACCTTGTTTGACATTCCCAAGTGCTCATGGTTAATTAACAATTGTTTTCTTTTTATCGGCCTATTGATAAATCATTCAAGGTTCGAATCGAGCTCAAGGCCAGAACAATAATTTTTTTCTAATGATAATTATTGTTATTTTTTAATTTTTCTAAATTTGAAAAATTGTATTTTTGTTTTTGGAATAGTAAGTAGACAATTTTTCAGACAACCTGCAATAGCTGCGCAGCTAGATCCATTTCGAAGGGTGCTAAGCCTTCATCATCAGTACGCTTTAGGCATGCTGCGCTAACCATTTAGCTATACAGCGTTGGTTTGTTTGACTGGCAAATTTGCTACTTCTATTCCTTTTTACCAACTATATTTATTCAGTGTTGCGCCATCTGGTGCAAATCACTGATGATGCTGGATTTTTGTTTATTGTCAATTACTTTGTTTGACATTCCCAAGTGCTCATGGTTTATTAACAATTGTTTTTGTTTTTATCGGCCTATTGATAAATCATTCAAGGTTCGAATCGAGCTCAAGGCCAGAACAATATTTTTTTTCTAATGATAATTATTGTTATTTTTTAATTTTTCTAAATTTGAAAAATTGTATTTTTGTTTTTGGAATAGTAAGTAGAAAATTTTTCAGACAACCTGCCATAGCTGCGCAGATAGATCCATTTCGAAGGGTGCTAAGCCTTCATCATCAGTACGCTTTAGGCATGCTGCGCTAACCATTTAGCTATACAGCGGTGGTTTGTTTGACTGGCAAATTTGCTACTTCTATTCCTTTTTACCAACTATATTTATTCAGTGTTGCGCCATCTGGTGCAAATCACTGATAATGCTGGATTTTTGTTTATTGTCAATTACTTTGTTTGACATTCCCAAGTGCTCATGGTTTATTAACAATTGTTTTTGTTATTATCGGCCTATTGATAAATCATTCAAGGTTCGAATCGAGCTCAAGGCCAGAACAATAATTTTTCTCTAATGATAATTATTGTTATTTTTTAATTTTTCTAAATTTGAAAAATTGTATTTTTGTTTTTGGAATAGTAAGTAGACAATTTTTCAGACAACCTGCCATAGCTGCGCAGATAGATCCAAATCGAAGGGTGCTAAGCCTTCATCATCAGTACGCTTTAGGCATGCTGCGCTAACCATTTAGCTATACAGCGGTGGTTTGTTTGACTGGCAAATTTGCTACTTCTATTACTTTTTACCAACTATATTTATTCAGTGTTGCGCCATCTGGTGCAAATCACTGATAATGCTGGATTTTTGTTTATTGTTAATTACTTTGATTGACATTCCCAAGTGCTCATGGTTTATTAACAATTGTTTTTGTTTTTATCGGCTTATTGATAAATCATTCAAGGTTCAAATCGAACTCAAGGCCAGAACAATATTTTTTTTTTTTCTAATGATAATTATTGTTATTTTTTAATTTTTCTAAATTTTAAAAATTGTATTTTTGTTTTTGGAATAGTAAGTAGACAATTTTTCAGCAACCTGCCATAGCTGCGCAGATAGATCCATTTCGAAGGGTGCTAAGCCTTCATCATCAGTACGCTTTAGGCGTGCTGCGCTAACCATTTAGCTATACAGCGGTGGTTTGTTTGACTGGCAAATTTGCTACTTCTATTCCTTTTTACCAACTATATTTATTCAGTGTTGCGCCATCTTGTGCAAATCACTGATAATTCTGGATTTTTGTTTGTTGTCAATTACTTTGTTTGACATTCCCAAGTGCTCATGGTTTATTAACAATTGTTTTTGTTTTTATCGGCCTATTGATAAATCATTCAAGGTTCGAATCGAGCTCAAGGCCAGAACATATTTTTTTTTTTTTCTAATGATAATTGTTGTTATTTTTTAATTTTTCTAAATTGAAAAATTGTACTTTTGTTTTTGGAATAGTAAGCAGAAAATTTTTCAGACAACCTGCCATAGCTGCGCAGATAGATCCATTTCGAAGGGTGCTAAGCCTTCATCATCAGTACGCTTTAGGCATGCTGCGCTAACCATTTAGCTATACAGCGGTGGTTTGTTTGACTGGCAAATTTGCTACTTCTATTCCTTTTTACCAACTATATTTATTCTGTGTTGCGCCAACTTGTGCAAATCACGGATAATTCTGGATTTTTGTTTGTTGTCAATTACTTTGTTTGACATTCCCAAGTGCTCATGGTTTATTAACAATTGTTTTGGTTTTTATCGGCCTATTGATAAATCATTCAAAGTTCGAATCGAGCTCAAGGCCAGAACAATAATTTTTTTTTTCTAATGATAATTGTTGTTATTTTTTAATTTTTCTAAATTTGAAAAATTGTACTTTTGTTTTTGGAATAGTAAGTAGAAAATTTTTCAGACAACCTGCCATAGCTGCGCAGATAGATCCATTTCGAAGGGTGCTAAGCCTTCATCATCAGTACGCTTTAGGCATGCTGCGCTAACCATTTAGCTATACAGCGGTGGTTTGTTTGACTGGCAAATTTGCTACTTCTATTCCTTTTTACCAACTATATTTATTCAGTGTTGCGCCATCTGGTGCAAATCACTGATAATGCTGGATTTTAGTTTATTGTCAATTACCTTGTTTGACATTCCCAAGTGCTCATGGTTAATTAACAATTGTTTTCTTTTTATCGGCCTATTGATAAATCATTCAAGGTTCGAATCGGGAGAGCTCTGTGGTCATATAGAAATTTTATAGCTTCACAGCTTCGCCAAGTTAATTGTAAACCCCGCCAACCCGGGGCGAATCCTTTTACAAATATGAATGCATTTATTTTTCAGACAACCTGCAATAGCTGCGCAGCTAGATCCATTTCGAAGGGTGCTAAGCCTTCATCATCAGTACGCTTTAGGCATGCTGCGCTAACCATTTAGCTATACAGCGTTGGTTTGTTTGACTGGCAAATTTGCTACTTCTATTCCTTTTTACCAACTATATTTATTCAGTGTTGCGCCATCTGGTGCAAATCACTGATGATGCTGGATTTTTGTTTATTGTCAATTACTTTGTTTGACATTCCCAAGTGCTCATGGTTTATTAACAATTGTTTTTGTTTTTATCGGCCTATTGATAAATCATTCAAGGTTCGAATCGAGCTCAAGGCCAGAACAATATTTTTTTTCTAATGATAATTATTGTTATTTTTTAATTTTTCTAAATTTGAAAAATTGTATTTTTGTTTTTGGAATAGTAAGTAGAAAATTTTTCAGACAACCTGCCAAGCTGCGCAGATAGATCCATTTCGAAGGGTGCTAAGCCTTCATCATCAGTACGCTTTAGGCATGCTGCGCTAACCATTTAGCTATACAGCGGTGGTTTGTTTGACTGGCAAATTTGCTACTTCTATTCCTTTTTACCAACTATATTTATTCAGTGTTGCGCCATCTGGTGCAAATCACTGATAATGCTGGATTTTTGTTTATTGTCAATTACTTTGTTTGACATTCCCAAGTGCTCATGGTTTATTAACAATTGTTTTTGTTATTATCGGCCTATTGATAAATCATTCAAGGTTCGAATCGAGCTCAAGGCCAGAACAATAATTTTTCTCTAATGATAATTATTGTTATTTTTTAATTTTTCTAAATTTGAAAAATTGTATTTTTGTTTTTGGAATAGTAAGTAGAAAATTTTTCAGACAACCTGCCATAGCTGCGCAGATAGATCCATTTCGAAGGGTGCTAAGCCTTCATCATCAGTACGCTTTAGGAATGCTGCGCTAACCATTTAGCTATACAGCGGTGGTTTGTTTGACTGGCAAATTTGCTACTTCTATTCCTTTTTACCAACTATAATTATTCAGTGTTGCGCCATCAGATGCAAATCACTGATGATGCTGGATTTTTGTTTATTTTCAATTACTTTGTTTGACATTCCCAAGTACTCATGGTTTATTAACAATTGTTTTTGTTTTTATCGGCCTATTGATAAATCATTCAAGGTTCGAATCGAGCTCAAGGCCAGAACAATAATTTTTTTCTAATGATAATTATTGTTATTTTTTTAATTTTTCTAAATTTGAAAAATTGTATTTTTGTTTTTGGAATAGTAAGTAGAAAATTTTTCAGACAACCTGCCATAGCTGCGCAGATAGATCCATTTCGAAGGGTGCTAAGCCTTCATCATCAGTACGCTTTAGGCACGCTGCGCTAACCATTTAGCTATACAGCGGTGGTTTGGTTGACTGGCAAATTTGCTACTTCTATTCCTTTTTACCAACTATATTTATTCAGTGTTGCGCCATCTGGTGCAAATCACTGATAATGCTGGATTTTTGTTTATTGTCAATTACTTTGTTTGACATTCCCAAGTGCTCATGGTTTATTAACAATTTTTTTTGTTATTATCGGCCTATTGATAAATCATTCAAGGTTCGAATCGAGCTCAAGGCCAGAACAATAATTTTTCTCTAATGATAATTATTGTTATTTTTTAATTTTTCTAAATTTGAAAAATTGTATTTTTGTTTTTGGAATAGTAAGTAGAAAATTTTTCATACAACCTGCTATAGCTGCGCAGATAGATCCATTTCGAAGGGTGCTAAGCCTTCATCATCAGTACGCTTTAGGCATGCTGCGCTAACCGTTTAGCTAAACAGCGGTGGTTTGTTTGACTGGCAAATTTGCTACTTCTATTCCTTTTTACCAACTATATTTATTCAGTGTTGCGCCATCTGGTGCAAATCACTGATAATGCTGGATTTTTGTTTATTGTCATATACTTTGTTTGACATTCCCAAGTGCTCATGGTTTATTAACAATTGTTTTTGTTTTTATCGGCCTATTGGTAAATCATTCAAGGTTCGAATCGTCGAGTGGGTGGGGGGTGGGGGTGGGGGAGGTTTCTGGGGGGGGGGGGCGCGATTTACAGGTACTATGACATTTTTTTTAATTCAGGAGAGTCTTTAGTTGTGTAAAGGGTAAGAATGAGAAGAAACTGAAAGAAGAGAAAAGAGAGAAGGAGATTGAGAAAGAGATAGAATGAGACGAAGATGGAGATAGATGAAGCGAAAAAGACGGAGGGTGGAGTGAATAAAAGGATTAGGAAAAAGTGAAGAGGGGGCGACGGCATAGTCAGACGGAAAAAGCTTATTAAAATGTATGCAGATAGGCCAAATTTAGGGCAGGACAACGTCTTCCGGGTCTCCTAGTACTATATATACCACCATATATATACTATATAAACCACCGATCTTGGCGACCACCGTGGTGTGATGGTAGCGTGCTCCGCCTACCACACCGTATGCCCTGGGTTCAAACCCCGGGCAAAGCAACATCAAAATTTTAGAAATAAGATTTTTCAATTGGAAGAAAATTTTTCTAAGCGGAGTCGTCCCTCGGCAGTGTATGGCAAGCGCTCCGGGTGTATTTCTGCCATGAAAAGCTCTCAGTGAAAACTCATCTGCCTTGCAGATGCCGTTCGGAGTCGGCATAAAACATGTAGGTCCCGTCCGGCCAATTTGTAGGGAAAATCAAGAGGAGCACGACGCAAATTGGAAGAGACGCTCGGCCTTAGATCTCTTCGGAGGTTATCGCGCCTTACATTTATTTTTTTTTATACCACGGATCTTTATGACTTTTTCAGACAACAGTATATGCTATATACGTAAGCATTCGTTGAAATTTGAAGCCTCTAGCTCTTAAAATAGGGCAGTAATTACGAAAAAATTTGTATACGAACAATCGGTTGTGGGATATATACTATATATACGACCGATCCCATCAATTTTTTCAGACAACAATATGGGCAATATACGAAAGTATATGGTGCAGTTTGAAGCTTCAATCTGATGAATTGAGGAATATATGGCAAAAATCCTCTTTTTCTGAAAAATTGGTTGTATGGAGGATATATGCTATAGTGGCCCGATCCGCACGGTTCCGACAAATGTCTAATCGGACACCGAATTACACCCGCTCACCAAATTTTATCAAGATATCTCTAAAATTGAGGGACTAGTTTGCATACAACAGACAGACGGACATGGCTAAATCAACTCAGCTCTTCATCCTGATTATTTCAGTATATTTAATGGTGGGTATATCTATTGTCCTTTAAGGACTTACAATTTTGGGATTCGTGGCGAAATTAATATACCATTTCATTTTCATGAAAGGTATACAAATATGTAGGTACTTTGTGTGGGGATGCAAAGCTTCACGTTTTTTGTGGTCTGCATGTAAAAACTATGACTGCTAATCACGCAATTCAACAATATATGACGTAAACGTAACTATTTGATGAATTTTGAAGCTTCTAGCCGTAAAAAAGGGCAAAAATGACAGTTTATATGGGGTATATAATATATATACCACCGATCTCTATGAGTTTTTCAGACAAAAATATATGCTATATACGTAAGCATTTGGTGAAATTTGAAGCTTCTAGCTGTTAAAATGGAGTAGAAATTGCGCAAAGTTTCTTATCTGAACAATCGGTTGTATGAGATATATACTATGTATACCACCGATCTCTATGATTTTTTCAGACAACAATATACGCTATATACGTAAGCATTTGGTGCTTGAAGCTTCTAGCTGTTAAAGTGGGGCTGAAATTGCGAAAATATATATATATACTATATATATATACTATATATTTATTTATTTATTAACAGCCATACGGCCTATAATCCTTTTGATTTTATATAATTCGTATTAAATATATGTTTTACAATAATTATATAATAGGTTTTTAAATTTCTTCAAATTATTGCACGTTTTAATATCTACAGGTAACTCATTAAACATTTTCAAGCCTTTATAGTACAGATCTAGCTTTGCATTTTCTGTGTGGCAACGTGGTAATGTGAAATTGTGCCTATCTCTAGTAGGATAGGTGTGTGTATCACTGCTGTAGCTTAAGTTCTCTCTCAGGTAGTCCAGAAGTTCTCCTGTCTTAATGTTGTATATATATTTCATTGTGTGAAAGGAGATTAGTTGCTTTACGTTCAGCCATTTAAAAGTGTTCAGCATTGATGAAATACTTGTGTCGTACCGCGCGTTGAGTATATGTCTCATTGCTCCATTTTGCAACTTTTTTATTTGTGAGTCCGATGTGATAAACAAAACACTGGCACAATATATAAAATGGGGTTTTATGATGGATTTATATACTAACATTTTATATTTCCTTTTTAAATATTTGCATGTTCTTTTCACAAATCCAATTTTCTTTGAGATTTTACTCACTACGTAGTCACAGAATTTTAATTTATTCTCAATTATGACGCCGAGATATTTGATTTTCTTTACCACCCTAATGGTTTCGTTTTTTATATTTAAAGTATGTGGTTCTAAATTTAGTTTATTTGATGTGGATATAACCATGTAATTTGATTTTTCCACATTTACCATTAACGTGTTTTTACACAACCAAATGTAGAGAGAATTCAAGTCCTCCTGCATTTTTTCAAAGGCCACGCCTATATTTTCTTCAACTATTGTCTACAGAGCATCATCTGCAAACAGTTTTGTTTTGCAGTTCTTTATTGACGAGGCAATATGATTTATGTAAACGTTGAACAGGATTGGCGCTAAGACTGAGCCCTGTGGAAGTCCTATGTTAATCGGCACGCTATCTGAAATTGCTTCATCAATCACTGTATATTGCTTTCTATTAGTTAGGAAGCTTTCGAACCACTTCAACTCAATGCCTTCATTTCCGATTCGTTTCAATTTCTTTACAATCAGGTTCCGATCAATAGTTTCAAACGCTATTTTAAAGTCAATGAATACCATTAATATAGTCTTTTTTCTTCGCATATCTTCTTTCCACTTAGAAATAACCCATGTAAGAGCTGTTTTAGAAGAATGTTTGTCACGAAAACCTGATTGCTCTTTAATAAAAATATTGTTTCTTTCAATATATTCAATTAGTTGATTTCTTACCACTTTTTCTAAAATTTTTTCAGTATTTGGCAAGGTATTTATTGGTCTAAGTTCTTCAGGTTTAACGGTGTTCTTTACTTTTTTCCCAGGTACTACTGTTCTATTTTCCATTCTTCCGGTACTTCTCCTATTTTTAAACTCTCGTTGACGACTTGTGAGTAGAAATAACCTAAGTAAGGCATAGTGTTTTTAATAACTCCCTCCTTTAACAATTTTTTGCCATCAATCTTGTGGCTAAAGCTTTTCACAATTTCCTCTATATTTTCTGTATTTACTTCAGCAAATTTAAAAGAAGTGTTAGTGTTAAAGTGATTACAGTCGTTGTTCTCAATTATCTCAATGCTTTCATTTATTTGCACTATACTTTCCACAAAGAATATGCTTAACACCTCAGCTATACGGTTTTTATAATCAATCCGCTGACTTTCGTGCTGTCTCACCGTTACATTATATTTCATATCTTGGTAGCATATAGTTTGCTTCAAGTACTTCCACATTAACTTGCTGTCAACACTGTTTGTTGGAATTTTATGCTCCATATATTTAATTTTTTTTATTTTTATCATTTTTTTGAATTCCTTTTTGATGCTTGTGTATTCAGACCAGTCTCCGTTACTTATTGGGGCATTGTAAGCCAACAGTTTCCTTTTATTTAAATTTATCAGTTCATAATCGTACCACTTGTTTTTTATTTTAGTATTTATTTCTTTAACGCAGGTTAATTGTTGCATACAATTTAATAAGCAAAAGTCTAATTTTGTGACCATGTCATTCAGATTTTGACTCAGTATTTCTGAAAAGTTAACGTTTCTTAGTATTGCTAATATGTTCTCACTACTATATTTTTCCCATGATGTTATTCTAGCAAGTGTTCTGTTTGGAATCTCAGTTTTGATATTAATACTGAACATAATTGTCTCGTGGTCTGATATTTTATAAGTATCAAGCCTTCTACACATGGTGGGTTCCTCGTTTGAGTTTAGTAAATCGATTTTGGTCTCAGAGCCTTCTGCTATACGCGTGTTAAAGTTAATTTTTTGATGGTTGGAAAATGTGTTAAACAGCTCATTTAGCCTCAGACTATATGTTGATTCTATATTCATATTGATATTAAAGTCACCAATGATTGCATTGTTATACGTTGTGTCACATATTTCCGCTACTGTTTAAGGGGGTGACAGTATAAATGCACCTTACCTTTTTGGTATGTGGCTGTGGGTACGGCTGGGTTGGCAATGTTAGGCTGATGATGGTGGTACCTTGTGGCGGTGTTTTGATGACGATGGTGGCGGTGGTTATATCTGCTGCTACCACCGGCAATATGATTTGGTTATGGTTTACTGGAGCGGTTGGTAACAATTCACTTTAATACTCGTTAGAAACGAGTTAGGTATTCACTCTTTGCACTGAACTTAGATTTCCAATTAAATAAAACGGCAACTGGGGTTTTTTCAACTTTAAAGAATTATTTCTTTGAACTTAAAGATTTTACAAAATTTTTGCTGGCACACCGAGATGGTAAAGAGTTTCGAATAAGTAATAAGATATAAAAAGAAATGTCAAAACAATAATAAATATATATATGTGCAGATAGTCACATCTGTCAACCCATTGTTGGGGTTGCCAGAGAGGTAAAATACGCTGGCGTGTTAGCGTACAATACAAACGTCTCAAATACTTAAAGTTAATAAGGAATATGTACGTAATATAGCATATACGTATTTGTACATTCAAATAATTCACGATACATACTTATACGTAAAAGGTACATATGTAAATAACTTCAATATAAAATTCAGGTAAATTCATTTAAATTCATGTTTAGGTTTTCTTAAGCCAAATTTCTATTAAATAGAAGGGTTGGCTGTTGGCGACTACGACAGTCGCTCAAACATCGTCCCCGCCCTAGGCGAGTTCAGCAGCTAAAGCCTCTTGCAGCTCTTGAAGAGTCCGTAGCGCATCTCGTACGAGGAGGTCAGACACCTTTTCCCTGAAAGTGGCAGTTTGCAGCCCTTGAGCGGTGCACCGAACGATGCGTCGAGCGGCAGTAGATGCTGGCGGTTGTGCTTCGGTAGCTGGACGAGACCGAGAGATAGCTGGGCGAGAATGGGGTCGCACAATGTGGGCAGAGGGTACCTGAGGTGGTACTACTTGGCGACCAGGTCGGGGTGCCTGGGTATGCTCGGGGTTGCATCCCGTCGATGTAGCAGAGAGTGATGTCGTAAGCCGCAAGTTCGGCAGCGATCATGTGAGCTGCATTCATCTGTGTCGTGCGATAGCACTAAGCAATTTAGGCAGAATTTATGCGCCCTCGCGAGAATCCATCGTTGTGGCGGCTTCAGTTTCTTGAAGACTCTGCAATTGCGAAGAGCGTGGGTTTGCATACATACGCGGCATCGTCGGTAGTCGATTTGCAGCGGCGGGCTGCGCGCGACCACTGCTGACCGCAAGGAGTTTCGGGGTGCCCGTTGCTGATCGCGATTCATGACAATCTGAAAGTATAGTCGTAAATGCCTTTTAGGTGAGAGAAATTTTAAGGCAGGGAGTTTCAGTTGGCATTATGTTGCCAAATACGACTATTAGTAACGGCGATGTGGTAAGAGTGGACAGAGGTGGTTTGAGAGTAGCTACGAATTCTCCGGGGTTGCCAGAGAGGGTGGGCTTTCAATCTGAGGGAGGAAACAGAGCTTAACAAGTGGTCGTGTGAGGGTGCCGGTTTGAGTACGAACGTCAACAACACGTATATGGCCAAGGCGCCATTTAGTCAGGGGAAGTGTGTCGTCGTGAATGCAGACACACTCACCGACCTTGGGTTCGGGTTGTGGATTTTTCCACTTCTGCCTTTTTTGGAGATCCTTTAGGTAGTCTTCCTTCCACCTTTTGCTGAACTGATGATGTAAGCTTTTTACCCTGTCCCATCGGTTTATAAGAGATAAATCCGCGTGATCCACTTCAGGGATAGCGAGGAGGGGGCTACCTCGGAGAAAGTGGCCGGGGGTCAGCGCGGTAAACTCTGAGGGATCTTGGGATAAAGGTGAGATAGGACGAGAGTTTAATACGGCTTAAATTCTTACCAAGAGGGTGGTAAATTCTTCAAATGTGAACTTGTGGGCTCCTGCAGTCCTTTTGAAGTGCAGTTTTAAACTCTTCACTGCAGACTCCCACAAGCCGCCCATGTGGGGAGCTCCGGGCGGAATAAATTTCAAATTGATGCCCTGGGGAGAGTATTTCGCGATTACTTCTTGAGATGTAGTTTTCATGAAGTCAACGAACTCCTTTTCGGTCGCTCTTTTAGCTCCAATAAACGTTTTGCCGTTGTCACTCATCATTGTGGCAGGATATCCACGACGTCCGACGAAGCGAGCGAATGCTGCGAGAAAGGCATTTGTTGTTAGGTCCGAGCACAGCTCAAGGTGGACAGCTTTTGTCACGAAACAGACAAAAACGGTCACGTAGCCTTTCAGTAAGGTGTGAGACCTTAGCAAGGAGGCTTTTATTTGAAAAGGCCCCGCAAAGTCGACACCGGTAGTGGTAAAAGGCGGAGCGTATGTGCATCGTTCCGTGGGCAAGGCCGCCATGATTTGCGATCGCATTTGCTGCTTGTGGAGGGTACAAGTTTTGCACTGATGTATGCATCTCTTTATGAGGGGTTTGAGTCGTGGAATATAGAGATCCTGTCTGAGGCATTGCTGCACGAAACGTATTTCGGCATGGAGAAGAAGTTCATGGAGGTACTGTATATAGAGGACAGCGAATCTTGATTTTTCTGGGATAATAACGAGATGTTTTTCATTGTAAGTCAACGTCGAATAAACTAATCTACCATGAACCCTGAGGAGCTCGTTTTCATCGAGGTATGGGTTGAGGGTTAGTAGAGAGCTTCTTTTATCAATGGGTTTTGCATTTTCCAAGCATGCTCTTTCGCGAGGAAAATATCGGGTTTGCGTTAACGTCACAAGTTTATTTTTCGTTTTGCGGAGATTTTTATGAGACAGGGAGGGAGTGTAAGCGGGTTTAATGCCTCGAATTCGGTCCTTGAGATTATTAATGAACCTGAAGGCATATGCCATGACCCTGAGGGCGCGATGAAAAGGGGAAAATCGACCCAACACATCGGGGTCATCTTCAGCTGAGTATAGTGCTTCGACTCGGCGCATTTGAGGCGGGTTGATGCTGCGGGTAGATGGTTTTGGCCATGCTTCGGGGGGCTGGGTCAGCCACGCAGGGCCATTCCACCACAGCGAAGAATTTGCCAAGTCCATGAGTTTGCATCCTCTTGTGCCCATATCTGCTGGATCGTCGCGACTGCATACATGCTTCCAGGAGGCGCTTCCGACGAGATCCATAATTTCAGCTGTTCGATTGGATACGAAAGTTTTCCAAGCGTAAAATATAAAGATTTTTAAGAGAGAGCTCGAGATGGGATTGTACGACGGCGATTAGTCGGGCAAGGAGTAGAGCTGCACATAGTTCTAGTCTTGGAAGACTGGTAGTGCGAAGAGGGGCAACCTTGCCTTTAGCGACCAGAAGGTGGGACGACGTGGTGGCACCGTGGGTTGTTCGCAGAAATATAGTGGCGCAATATGCCTTTTCTGACGCATCGCAGAAGCCATGCAGTTCAACCTGCTGGTTCGGGATGTAGTCAACCCATCGAGGTATCTTTATATTTGAGATGTTTGGTTATTTTTTGCGAACTGCGTCCATTTCATGAAGCGGAGGGGCTTCACTGGTTCGTCCCAGCCAGTTCCGTCTATCCATAGCTCGAAGGAACACTGTTTAAGGGGGTGACAGTATAAATGCACCTTACCTTTTTGGTATATGGCTGTGGGTACGGCTGGGTTGGCGATGTTAGGCTGATGATGGTGGTACCTGCTTTTCCTGGCGGGATATAGCTGTGGTGGTGATGGCGGTGTTTTGATGACGATTGTGGCGGTGGTTATATCTGCTGCTACCATCGGCAATATGATTTGGTTATGGTTTACTGGAGCGGTTGGTAACAATTCACTTTAATACTCGTTAGAAACGAGTTAGGTATTCACTCTTTGCACTGAACTTAGATTTCCAATTAAATAAAACGGCAACTGGGGTTTTTTCAACTTTAAATAATTATTTCTTTGAACTTAAAGATTTTACAAAATTTTTGCTGGCACACCGAGATGGTAAAGAGTTTCGAATAAGTAATAAAATATAAAAAGAAATGTCAAAACAATAATAAATATATGTATGTGTAGATAGTCACATCTGTCAACCCATTGTTGGGGTTGCCAGAGAGGTGAAATACGCTGGCGTGTTAGCGTACAATACAAACGTCTCAAATACTTAAAGTTAATAAGGAATATGTACGTAATATAGAATATACGTATTTGTACATGCAAATAATTCACGATGCATACTTATACGTAAAAGGTACATATGTAAATAACTTCAATATAAAATTCAGGTAAATTCATTTAAATTCATGTTTAGGTTTTCTTAAGCCTAATTTCTATTAAATAGAAAGGTTGGCTGTTGGCGACTACGACAGTCGCTCAAACAGCTACTATTGTTTCGAGATAGTTAACAAAATATGAGTCGCTAGTACTTGGCGAGTGGTATAGTACTCCTATTTGCCACTTTACTTCCACGTTATTTGAAAATGGGGTTGAAATTGCAAAAAAAAAATATATATACTATATATATATACTATATATACCATCATATATATATTATATATATCACCGATCTCTATAATTTTTTGACACAACAATACATACTATATACGTAAGCAATTGGTGAAATTTTAAGCTTATGGCTTTTAAAATGGGGTAGAAATTGCGAAAAGTTTCTTATCTGAACAATCGGTTGAATGAGATATTGTGGCATTACCACAATACAAGATATGCATAAGCAAATGAATTTCACTTACGACCACACACAAATAACTCGTAGCGACATAGCCATAGCAGCATAGATAAGTTATATTGAACCCAGCGGGGAGCCGTATCCGTTTACATTTGTTTAACTCATATGCGTCACACCGACTAGCTCACGTATCGATCAGCATGCCTGATCGACACCGTCGGTTTGTCAATGCGACTGACCAAATATTTTTACATAGTTAGGTAATAAGAATATTCTACTGAATAGGTATGTAGAAATAGAATGTAGTTATTCTTAGTGTGTAAGTATTGTACGCAAATGTTGTAATAGTATTGTAAGTAATTTTACTATAAAATAGAAAGTATTCATAAATAAAAATCAATCTAATTTCGGCGCTGAGCATAAGCCTACTCAAATCATATTTTTGTTTACATTTACTTTGAACTTTCTACATTGCGATGATGCCAGTTTAGATTAATATCGGCAAAACTGCCAAAATAATCTAACTGAACAGAAATTACGCCAAGCCTAAAAGGGAAAAAGTACAATTCAAGATTCCTTGCCAGTAAGGCAAAAAAGAAAACTTCTGATGACACAAACGCTCAAATTTAAGCGAATATTCATGCTTGCGGGCAAGTCAGCCTTCGCAACAGCCCAGGACATTTAAACAATATAAATGGTACTAATAGTTGGCATATGAGAATAAAGGACAACGCAAGGAACAGAAATGGTACTAATATTTGCCAACAGCAAGGATTAGGTAAAGCAGTAACTTAAATATTGACATTGGTGACCAACTGGCAACGAGCGGGCATAATTCAACTGGAATAAAAAGGAGACACGTTAGCAAACAAAGAAACCTTGTATGGATAAAAAATTGAATGGAAAAATCTTGACCAGCAGCAAGCGGCAACAACTAATTTTTTATAAGTATATTTTTAAATTTCTAGAATAAATTGAGCGGTCTTGAGACGCTTACCCATTAGCACAAATTTCATTTTTGCTCAGGATTTTTTTTTAATACTAGGAGATTTTAGAATGAAAAGAATTAATGAAATGAAAAAGAAAAAAAATTAAAGCTCAAAATTTAAATAAGTTAATTGGAATATTTAGGACGTTTCATAAAATACTCAGTTAACTTTCGACAATTTTAGTTATCCCTTTGTTAGGAATAAAATAACCACAGAGGAGAAATTCCATAGGACATTTTATAAATTTTTTTTAAAATACTCTGTTAGTAATAAATTAAAATGCAAAGGGACTCCTCAGACTTTCCCCTCCAATGGTGGGACGAGAATACCCTAGACACTAGAGACCTACAAAAGGAATTAGAAGGCTTAAAGAAATGGTGGAAAATAATAGGAATGCGAAAGGAACCTACAATAGAAGACATAATAAGCCCCAGAACCAGGGTGGAGGAAATAATGCGCCACGATAAAATCAGAAACTATAGTTAAACATTGAAACACGATCGCAGAAGCTCTAAATAATATAGGACAGGTAATCAATACAGTAAATAATATACTCACTAAAGAACACCAAACAGAAGCTTACCAGTTCTTTTCAAACGTACGCAACAAATTAGTATCCTCTTTAGCAAGATATAACATAGAAATAGCTATACCAACTACAATAGAGAAAAATCTTTAAGTTGATCTTAGCTCAGTTCTAACCGAACTTTCCCGAAACCGCACCCCATCACCAACATTGAGTCACAATTCATCAGTGGAGGAACATAAACCACTAGATATCCCACTCCTAAACGTCACAATGACACAAATAGTTGTGGAATTCATCAAAACTGCCTCATCAGTGCTACCAGAGTTTGATGGCGCGCCTGAAAATTTGCACAGTATCTTATACGCCTTTGATATTCTCGACCAAATCAAGGATAATCATGAAGCCTTAGCTATAACCATAATAGAGACCAAGCTAAAAGGTACTGCAAGAAACTTTATTGGCATCGAAACTACTATTGCACAAATAAAATTAAAATTGAGAACGGCAATAAAAGGCGAGTGTTGTTGTTGTTGTTGTTGTAGCGATTAGGTTACTCCCCGAAAGCTTTGGGGAGTGTTATCGATGTGATGGTCCTTTGTCGGATACAGATCCGATACGCTCCGGTAACACAGCACCATTAAGGTGCTGGCCCGACCATCTCGGGAACGATTTATATGGCCACATTGAACCTTCAGGCCATCCCTCCCTCCCCACCCCCAAGTTCCATGAGGAGCTTGAGGTCGCCAGATCCTCGTCTGTTAGTGAAACGGGATTCGCCGCTCGAAGGTGAGGTTGACAATTGGGTTGGGGAAGCTATATATTGCGCTACACAACGCCTTGAATCCCATAAAAGGCGAGTCAGTGGAGGTTTTGACAGCAAAACTCCTAAATATCCAACAGCGCAGCAAAACTGCAAATCAGTACACAGCGGAAATAGAAAAAATAACTAGGTCCTTGGAGGGAGCATATATCTCGGATGGCTTAAATCCAGACTTAGCAACCAGATATGCAACTCAAGCAGCAGTCAATGTGATGTGTAAGAACTGCTCGAACGAGAAAGTAAGAATGATTATGCAGGCAGGAACGTTCACAACAATGAACGATGCGATTTCAAAATTTACAAGTAGCTGTACCGAAATAACGGGTAGCTCAAATACAATCTTAAATATACGGCAACAAAATAAATACCAGAGTAATTTCCGTGGACCGCAACAGAGATATAATAGCAACCTTGGAACAAACAATAATAATAGTAATAATTCCCGACGAGGGTCACAAACCCAAAACAATAACAGACCTTACAATCAGACTCGCGACGAAAACCAGGAAACCAGGAAACTCCACTTCAAGATCAGTAAATAGAAAAATATATGTACTAAACCTACACTTAAATAGTTATATATCTACTAGAACATCATTAAATGAATCAATTTCCACTTTTTTAGTAGATACAGGAGCAGATATCTCAATTATTAAAAAGAATCAAATAGAGAATCCTGCAAAAATAAATACAACACAAATAATAGAGTTAAAGGGCATAGGTCAAGGTATCACCAACACAATAGGCACAATAAAAGCGGACTTAAAAGGTGATGATCTTCTAATTTATCATAAATTTCACGTCGTAGAAGACGACTTCCCAATACCATGCGATGGAATCATAGGATTAGACTTTATTAAAAAATATAATTGCATTTTAGACTATGGAAAAACAGAGGATAAACTAATCTAAGACCATATGATTTTTCACAAACAACAACAATGCACCTAACAAGTTGTCTGCCCGTCAATACAATTACGATCCCTGCCAGATCTGAAGTCATTAGACAAGTAACAGTAAACACTGATAGCAAAAACATCTTCATAACCCATCATCTGAAAGAATTTTTATAGCAAACACAATCACAAATAAAGATCAAACTTTCGTCAGAATTATAACCACCACACACAAAAACACAACTATTCAAAATTACAAAATAAATACTGAAAATTTAGATGACTACACATTAATTAAAACAAACACACACAATAAACAGAGTAAAATTAAAAAGATTAACTAAAAATTCCCCAAAATTCGCCAATTCCCAATTAACTTCACTATGCATAGAATTCATAGCATATTTGCACTAGAAACAGACCCAATTTCCTCTAACAACTTTTACAAGCAAAAACTACACTGAAAGATGACACACCAGTTTACATAAAAAACTATAGATTGCACGAGACACAAAGAGGGGAAATAAGCAAACAGGTTAATAAGATGATCTAAGATGACATTATAGAACCCTCAATATCAGAGTACAATATTCTAATTTTACTGGTAGATTCAAAAGACTACCCTATGGATTAAAAGTAGCACCAAACTCGTTCCAACGAATGATGACATTGGCATTTGCAGGCCTCAAACCATCTCAAGCATTTCTATATATGGATGATTTAGTTGTGCTAGGGTGTTCAGAAAAACACATGCTGAAAAATTTAAGAGATGTTTTCTCTACGTGTAGGAATACAACTTAAAATTGCATCCAGATAAATGTCTATTCTTCAGACAAGAGGTAACTTATTTAGGAAACAAATGCATAAGCAAGGGAATACTACCCGACCCAAGCAAATTTGAAACAGTTCAAAACTACCCAACACCAAAAACAGCATAGCGTTCTGCAATTATTACAGAAGATTTGTACCAAATTTCGCAGAGTACTAAAGAAAATTAACTAGGCTTTGTAAAAAGAATGTTTCCTTCGACTGGACAGAAGCATGTCAAAAAGCTTTTGTCTACAAAAAGAAAGAATTAATTAGCCCAAAACTTTTGCAATGCCCCTATTTCAATAAAGAATTCTGCATACCAACAGACGCTAGTGGGTATGCTTGCGGAGCAATCCTTAGCCAAGAACACGATGGCAAACAGTTACCAATTGCTTACACTTCTAGATCCTTCACAAAAGGTGAAACAAACAAAGCTACAATAGAGAAAGAACTAGCAGCAATCCATTGGGCCATAACTTTCTTCAGACTATATGTCTATGGCAGAAAATTCCTAATTAAAACCGACCATCGCCCTTTAACATACCTTTTCTCGATGAAGAGTCCTTCATCTAAGTTAACACGAGTAAGACGCGATTAAGAAGAATATGATTTTGAAGTGGAGTACATTGCCGGAAAAGAAAACGACGTAGCGGACGCATTGTGTCGCATTAACATAACAAATTTAAAAGAAATGTCAGTGGAAGCATGCAAAATAATGAAAGTCACAACTAGATCAGCAGCTACAAATACCAAAAATAATGTTAAAATTAAAGAAAATCACACAGAGAACCCCAAAATATATGAAGCGCTAAATAAATTTGGAGTAAAAAGACTAGTCCAGCTCGTTTTCAATCCTTCGAAATTCTATTTCAAAAAGGAAAGAAAACTGGTAGCGATTTTGATCAAGCTACCTAATTGTTGAGGATAAGATTGACTTAGGACAATTCTTTACCAGGCTTGAAAAAGAAGCCGGCAATTTAGGCCTTGTACAAATACAGTTGTCCTTAGGGGACAAATTGTTTAAAAGAAATTATACTGCAGTAGGAAAATTTATTGAAACAGGACACAAGGTTCTCATAAAACTAACAATTGCACTAACCCCGAGGTTATATACGTGACTAATCCCGGGAAAATTTAAGAAGTTCTGCATACATATCATGACGATCCTATTTGCGGTTGCCACACAGGAATAAATCGCATGACGAATAAGATCAAGCAGAAATATAGCTGGCTAAACATGAAATATGACGTAAGAAAATACGTAAAGAACTGCTTCCACTGTCAGAAAAATAAAACAAATAAGCATATAAAAGAGCCAATGACAATAACGGAGACACCTCCGAAGGCTTTTGATATAGTACAGATCGATACGGTCGGACCATTACCGAAGTCGGTAATTGGAAACGAATACGCAGTTACCCGATCTCACCAAATATTTGGTAGCAATCCCAGTCCAGAGAAAACATGCGATAACAGTTGCTAAAGCTGTATTCGAGCACTTCATTCTGACTTATGGTTGCATGAAAACAATCCTAACAGACACGGGAACCGAATACAAAAATAGCTTATTCGAAGAGCTATGCAAGCTGCTAAGAGTTAAGCATAAAGTCTCAACACCATACCATCATCAAACTTTGGGCACTGTAGAACGTAGTCACAGAACATTTAATGAATAGGTACGTTCATATATATGCAGTGGCAAAGATGATTGGGATGAATACCTCAGGTATTTCGCGTACTGTTACAATACGACACCATCGACCGTACACGGGTATTGTCCTTACGAGCTTATATTTGCGAAAAGCCCCCGACCTACGAATCTCTAGCCGAAAATAAAATAAGCCCATTGTATAATCACGAAGCTTATGACAAGGAAGTTAAATATAGACCTTAAATAGCACAGCAAAGAGCCAGAAAGTTAGTAAGAGAAGCTAAAGAAAAGCAAAGTTTAATTATTATAAAAGTAGCGCCAGTAACGAAATAACAATAGGAGACCTAGTGTTAGTTAGAGAAGAAGCAGCTCATAAGCTAGATAATAGATATATAAGGAAATTATAAAGTAAAAAATATCGATAGAAATAATAATTATACGTTAATACATAATAGGATAGGAAATATAGATAGTACAAACAAAATAAAAGAAATAGTAATCCATAAATATAGGCTTAAACCAGTATATAACATTTACTAGTAACCCAAATGAGTTGAAAAAAAAATCAAATAATCGTATTACAAGCATTCCAATTTACTCAAAACCATAGATACGTAAGAAAGAAAATGTAAATAAGCAAAAAAAAAAAAATAATAAATACAAACCCATGTTGGCATCAAGTAACTGTTACTTCATAATAAATTTGTAAACATAAACGGATTTTAAATGGGTCGACACACTTAAAATTCTGATATGTAATAACAAATGTCAATAACACTTGATGCAAAACATTATTCATAATCACAAGCACATAACCATACAAATAAACATATATATATTATAAACGTTCCTCCCTTCAAAACATATTAAAATATGTACAAACAAAAGAACAAAAGAAAAAAGGGCCAGCACAAAAATCTCACATGTAAAGCAAATGTAAACGGATATAAAAATAAGTAAACAAACTCTTCACTCTCAATATCAAGTTACCGCAATACAATAAATTACAATAGAAAACTAAAAGCAATTAAAATTTTGTAAACTTTAAATGGGTCATTAAGTCACTTTAAGGATCACATACAATTGTTCTCAAGTTATATAAGTTATATTGAACCCAGCGGGGAGCCGTGCGACTGACCACATATGTTTACAGAGTTAAGTAATAAGAATATTCTACTGAATAGGTATATAGAAATAGAATGTAGTTATTCTTAGTGTGTAAGTATTGTTGTAATAGTATTGTAAGTAATTTTACTATAAAATAGAAAGTATTCATAAATAAAAATCAATCTAATTTCGGCGCTGAGTATAAGCGCTACTCAAATCATATTTTCGTTTAAATTTACTTTGAACTTTCTACAATATATAATATATATACCCCCGATCTCTATGATTTTTTCAGACAACAATATATGCTATACTAGCAGACCTGGCAGACGTTGTTCTGCCCTAAATTTGGCCTATCTGCATACATTTTAATAAGCTTTTTCCGTCTAACTCTGACCTACCCCTCTACACTTTTTCCTAATCTATATATTCATTCCTCCCTCCGTCTTTTTCCCTTCATCTCCATCTTCACCTCATTCTATCTCTTTCTCAGTCTCCTTCTCTCTTTTCTCTTCTCCCAAGTTTTTTTCCTTCTTCTTTATCTCTTATTGCCAGTCCCAGAGGGCAGTATGTATTTTGTTCCAGTCCTATCCCGAGTCTCAGTCCCAGTCCCACTCCGAGTCTCAGTCCCCGTCCCTGTCCTAGTCCTATTCCCAGTCCCAGTCCGTCTCTGGTATACTTGCTGGAAAAAAGCATCGTAAATACTAATATAGGCAAATTTATATACGAAATTTCAGGTAAATCGAATAGGACGTATGTAAATAGGTATGTGGGTATTATTAATTCTTGTCTTTATTTCGGCTTCGCATGTATATTTATAAGTTTTGCCAGGTTGATGCGATTAAATCGAATGTCACAATGAACTTTAGAGCTCTCAGCAACAGCTTTCATTTGATATCCATAATACACACACATTTAGGGGTATCCGGGTCCATGTTTTGGCCTATATCTCGAGACCCTAGTCACTCAGCGGCGTAAAACTTACTCTGTATTATAGCACACATCAACAGCTTCAATTTGATACCCATAATATAAAAACACATTCTAGGTGTATCCGGGTCCACGTTTAGGGCTATATCTCAAGACTCTAGCCTCCCAGTTGTATGAAAATTATCCTGTACTATAGCACTCATCAACAGCTTTAATTTGATATCCATATTGTATAAACACATTCTAGGGGGACCCGGGTCCACGTTTTGGGATATATCTCGAGAACCTAGCCTCCGTGTTTGGGATTTCAAAATCATCTCTCCTTCCTGTATCTTTCCTAAAAACTTCGTGGCAATCTTTCTATCCTTTCTCGAGTTATGGAGTGACAATCAAAATGTACACTTCTTTTTATATATATAGATACGTAAACATTTGGTGAAATTTGAAGCTACTAGCTGTTAAAATGGGGCTGAAGTTGCGAAAATATATATACATATACTATATATATATATATACTATATATACCACCGATCTTTATTTTTGTCAGACAACAATATATACTATATACGTAAGCATTCGTTGAAATTTGAAGCCTCTAGCTCTTAAAATAGGGCAGTAGTTACGAAAAGTTTTTTATCTGAACAATCGGTTATGGGATATATACTATATATATGACCGATCTCATCAATTCTTTCAGACAAAAATATGTGCAATATACGAAAGTATATGGTGAAGTTTGAAGCTTCAATCTGATAAATGGAGGAAGATATGACAAAAATCCTTTTTTTCTGAAAAATTGGTTGTATGGAGGATATATGCTATAGTGGCCCGATCCACCCGCTTCCGACAAATGTCTAATCGGACACCCAAATACATCCGCTCACCAAATTTTATCAAGATATCTTAAAAATTGAGGTACTAGTTTGCATACAAACAGACAGACGGACATGGCTAAATCAACTCAGCTCTTCATCCTTATTATTTCGGTATACTTAATGAAACGTCTATCTATTTTCCTTAAAGGACTTACAATTTTGGGATTCGTGACAAAATTAATATACCATTTCATTTTCATGAAAGGTATAATCATTTTCATGAAAGGTATAAAAATAAGTAGGTACTTTGTGTGAGGATGCAAAGCTTCACGTTTTTTGTGGTCTGCATGTAAATATATGACTACGAATCACGCAATTTAACAAAATATGACGTAAACGTAACTATTTGGTGAAGTTTGTTGAAATTTGAAGCTTCTAGCCGTAAAAAAGGGGCAAAAATGATAGTTTATATAGGGTATATAATATATAATAATAATAATATATATAATAACAATATATACCACCGATCTCTATGATTTTTTCAGACAATAATATATGCTATATACGTAAGCAATCGGTGAAATTTGAAGCTTCTAGCTGTTAAAACGGGGTAGAAATTTCGCAAAGTTTCTTATCTGAACAATCGGTTGTATGAGAAATATACTATGTATACCACCGATCTCTATGATTTTTTCAGACAACAATATATGCTATATGCGTAAGCATTTGGTGAAATTTGAATTTTCTAGCTGTTAAAATCGGGCTAAAATTGCAAAAAAAATATATATATATATGCTATATATATACTATATATACCATCATATATATATTATATATATCACCGATCTCTATGATCTTTTCACACAATAATATATACTATATACGTAAGCAATTGGTGAGATATGAGATATATACTATATATACCACAGACCTCCATGAGGGGGCCCACGATTTAGAGGTACTATGACATTTTTTTTAATTCAGGAGAGTCTATAGTTGTGTAGAGGGTAATTTTCATACCCCTGGGTGACTAGGGTCTCGAGATATAGGCCAAAACGTGGCCCAGTGAATGCCTAGACAGTTTTTATACAATATGGATATCAAACGAAAGCTGTTGATGACTGCTTTAGTACAGAGTAATATATTATCCAGAGACGGACTGGGACTGGGATTAGGACTAGGACTGGGACTGAGACTCGGAGTGGGACTGGGACTGGGACTGGAATAAAATACATACCACCCTCTGGGACAGGAAATAAGGGATGCAGAAGAATGAGAAGAAATTGAGAGAAGAGAAAAGAGAGAAGAAGATTGAGAAAGAGATAGAATGAGAAGAAGATGGAGATAGATGAAGCGAAAAAGACGGAGGGAGGAGTGAATAAAAGGATTAGGAAAAAGTGAAGAGGGGGGAGGGCAGATTCAGACGGAAAAAGCTTATTAAAATGTATGCAGATAGGCCAAATTTAGGGCAGGACAACGTCTGCCGGGTCTTCTAGTATATACTATATATACCACCGGTCTTTATGATTTTTTCAGACAACAATATATGATATATACGTAAGCATTCGTTGAAATTTGAAGCCTCTAGCTCTTAAAATAGGACAGTAATTACGAAAAGTTTCTTATCTGAACAATCGGTTGTGGGATATATACTATATATACAACCGATCTCATCAGTTTTTACAGACAACAATATGTGTAATAAACGAAAGTATATGGTGAATTTTGAAGCTTCAATCTGATAAATTGAGGAAGATATGAGAAAAGTCCTCTTTTTCTGACAAATCGATTGTATGGAGGATATATGCTATAGTGGTCCGATCCGCCCGGTTCCGACAAATGTCTAATCGGACACCCAAATACACCCGCTCACCAAATTTTATCAATATATCTCAAAAATTGGGGGACTAGTTTGCATACAAACAGACAGATGGACAGACGGACATGGCTAAATCAACTCAGCTCTTCATCCTGATTATTTTACGTATGACTACGAATCACGCATTTCACCAATATATGACGTAAATGTAACTATTTGATGAAATTTGATGAATTTTGAAGCTTCTATCCGTAAAAAAGGGGCAAAAATTACAGTTTATATGGGGTAAATAATATATATACCACCGATCTCTATGATTTTTTCAGACAACAATATATGCTGTAGACGTAGGCATTTGGTGAAATTTGAAGCTTCTAGCTGTTAAAATGGGGCAGAAGATGCGCAAAGTTTCTTATCTGAACAATCGGTTGTATGAGATATATACTATGTATACCACCGATCTATATGATTTTTTCAAACAATAATATATGATATACACGTAAGCATTTGGTGTAATTTGAACCTTCTAGCTCTTCAAATGGGGCTGAAATTAAAAAAAAAATATATATATATACTATATACCATCATATATATATAATATATATCACCGATATATAACTCAAGAACGGGCTCACCTATCCAAACCTAATTAAGCTTTGTTCTGACTATTCAGTAGATGGTTTTTGTTTTGAAATTTTATGAATCGGATACCAGGGTCTCGAGATATAGGCCAAAACGTGGACCCGGGTAACCCTAGGGCATGTTTATGCAATATGGGTATCAAATGGAAGCTGTTGATGAATGCTATAGTATAGAGTATTTTTCATGCCGCTCCGTGACTAGGGTCTCGAGATATAGACCAAAACGTGGACCCGAATAACTTTAGGATGTGTTTGAACAATATGTGTAGCAAATGGGAGCTGTTGCTGATTGCTATAGTATAGATTATTTTTGGCCTTCAGATAAAAAGATTGCATTCTTATGTACTACAACCAGTTAAAATGGTATATTCAATCACATAACAATATAATCTTTTTACATGGAGGCGCTGAAAAGCGCTCAATGTATAGTGAAATTATTTTGCAAAACACACCAAATACCCATTAGTTTGGTCACATTCATCCCACTTAGCCAGCGCATCATACGTTTTCATATTAACATACATACATCAATAATAGGTTAGTCATTTACTAAACGATTTGTTACCTACTTAGCTACGCTCTTTCGCTCTCAAAATTTATGTACTTTCGTCTTAACTAGCTTACTTATTATTCCCACCTACAAACTTAGTTGCATTATATTTATATCAACATGTATGTATGTAGCAGTCAGATCGACAAACAAAGTATGCTTTGAAAAGACATCGAACAATATTACGGTACATTTTTTTACATAGAGAAATACATGAATATTTTGTATAGATAGGTATATAGAGCTTTTGCTCTTAGCATTAAGAAAACTCAAATTAGGAGAATAAATGACATTGGAGTGTAAACATCGCTGGAGCGTTTTCTTTGGCCTCAACACCATTCGTTAGAAGAATAAACGAAGCAGCCCAATACGTTCAGTAGTGTCCGAAATTATCGCGGTGCAAATTATTACATAAAAATGCAAATAGTGCTTTTGTTTAATAATTATTGAAGCTTGTGTGAATTTGTGAAAAGAAGAAATATAGCGCAAAGCGAATTTCCGAACAAAAAACGGTAAGTTTTGAACTGTTGAAGTGAATTACACGAATGCATGTGTTTTCTTTATTTGAAAAAAACATATGGTGTACCTCTATTAATGTAGACATTTTTATAAATTTAATTTATTCTTTTTAATTGAAAGAAAAATGCCACGATCCACACGAGGAAATATAGGTCGCCGAACGCGTCATGCAAATGCTGCGGCATTACAAAGGCGTTCACAGGCTCCAGATGAACAAGCACAAGCTAATACATCGCAGCGTGAACGTAATGCACGAAATAGATCTGTTGTACCTGAAATTATGCGTGCTGCTTTTAATTACAGCAGTCATTGATTACAGTATGTACGGATATATTGGAATAATGGACGCAAAATGTCCACATTGTGATGCGGCTAAATTTCCAGGTGAAACGCCCGGCATGTGTTGTGCTAATGGCAAAGTGAGATTGCCAGCATTAGAAACTCCACCCGAAACAGCGTCTTCATTAAGTTTTGGGACTTCTGAAAATTCGAAGCACTTTTTGAGTCATATTCAACAATAAAATTGGGCATTTCAAATGAGTTCTTTTGGTGCTACTAACATTATTAGAGATAATTTTATGCCGACGTTTAAGGTAAATACTTAAACAGGATTGTCCCAATCAATCTGAATCAAAAAAGTATTCTATAGTTTTAAAAATTAGTATGCACCATATACCTAAAATTGCATACATGTTTCAGATTCAGGGCCAAATTTATAAACAAGCTGGTTCGTTATTGCCATACCCCGCCGCTGATTATAAATTTTTGCAAATTTATTTTATTGGTGATGGAAATCGTGGCCACCGTGGTGTGATGGTAGCGTGCTCCGCCTACCACACCGTATGCCCCAGGTTCACACCCCGGGCAAAGCAACATCAAAATTTTAGGAATAAGGTTTTTCAATTAGAAGAAAATTTTTCTAAGCGGGGTCGCCGCTCGGCAGTGTTTGGCAAGCGCTGCGGGTGCATTTCTGCCATGAAAAGCTCTCAGTGAAACGTCATCTGCCTTGCAGATGCCGTTCGGAGTCGGCATTAAACATGTAGGTCCCGTCCGGCCAATTTGTAGGGAAAATTTAGAGGAGCACGACGCAAATTGGAAGAGAAGCTCGGCCTTAGACCTCTTCGGAGGTTATCGCGCCTTACATTTTTATTTTAAATCGTGAATTAGATCAACGTTGTGCAATTGCTTTGAATACAAGACGAGAAGTTATTTGTGAGGTACAAAGGTTTTTCCATCAGCATAACGCATTAGTTCAATTGTTCAAAATTGCTCTCGATCATATGCCATCTGATAATCACAAAATCGTAATAAGGGCTGATAGAACACCTTTTGGAGAGCATGAAAGGCGATTCAATGCACCGACAATTGATGAGGTTGCAATTGTAATTCTTGGTGATCAGTTTCAATCCCGTGATATTATACTTCATCGCAGAAATGAGCAATTGCAACGTGTTTCGGAACTTCATTGTAGTTACGGCGCATTACAATACCCAATATTGCATTGGAAAGGTGAGATGGATTGTAGCAAATGATTGATCCACCAACAGGTAAATAATATTTTCAGTGTGTTGACATTTCATCATTTGTATAAATTTCTTAAGTCACATTTTGCACTTTTTTTCAGTTAATCACCTCAAAATGAAATTATAATAAAATTTAAGTTATTAACAGAATAATTTAATTCAGATTAAAAATCGTGGAGTGCATTTGACTACATTTTATATCTTTCCTCTCAGATAGTTGCCAATAGAATGATTGTAACATTCAATATCAAGCACCCCACGCTTTTTACTGTGAATTAAATTATTCTGTTAATAACTTAAATTTTATTATAATATCATTTTTAGGTGATTAACTATAAATGATTGTTTGACCTTCTACTACTGTTATATAAACTCTTTTTAATTGAAAATTATTTTCTATTTTTTAGTTCGGTTAGCTATAAAAGCGAGTTTTTTTTAGTTTTTTAAACTATTATTTATTTTTAAGTTTTAGTTCAAGTAATTTTAAAAGTTTTAGTCGAGAGTGATGAAACCTTGAAACGCCAGCGGTCCACGGATGAATCCAACCCCACGGCACCGAAAAGGGCCAAGACGCAGGGAGGCTGGACGCGGTCTTTCGCCGAAATTGCCAAGGGTCGGCAGATCATTGGCATTATAGAGGAGAGCAGTGAAGATGGCAGGATCCCGAAACAACAGCGGAAGTGGATCGAGGCGGCGGTCGCTACGGTTGCCGTTAAGGTTAAGAAAGACAACCCTGGTCCACCGCCATCTTACACCGATGCAGGGTGGTTCCTGGGCAATTTCAAGCTAATTGCCTGTGACGACGCCAGGTCGGTAAACCTCTATAGAGCAGCCGTCACGCTGATTGGGGTGGTATATCCGGGCGCGCCTCAAGGTAGTGAAGGCGCGTGATATCCCCTCACGACCAAGGGCTAGAGCCTGGGTTCCAGTGACGCCAACGGACCCAGCTGACATCCTGGAGCTGCTCCAGGAGTACAACCCGCCACAGGTTTAGAAGTCAATCCAGATAAAGTCGAGCTTGTCCTCTTCACGAGGAGGAATAAAGTACCAAATCTTACACCGCCAAGAATTTGGGGTACGTTCATAGCGTTTAGCGATCAAGTAAAGTATTTGGGAGTCATTCTGGATAGGAAGCTGTTATGGAGTGACCATATAGTGCAGCGATCCAAGAAGGCAGCAGCAGAGCTGTTCACCTTCAAGAGGGCAATTGGCACCTTCTGGGGATTCTCCCCTAAGGTGACCTACTGGATTTACACAGCCATTGTGCGCCCGATTCTTCTTTATGGTACCTTGGTGTGGTGGCCTGCACTAGCTAAAAGTACCTATCTTAAAATGCTTCAAAAGGTGCAATGGAGTTCGGAGCTCTGCATTAACGGGGCTCTCGGCCCCACTCTAGATTTCGTTACATATATACATGGATACATAGATAGATACAGGCCAAGCTACTAAAAGCGTGTGAAAAAGGGCTCCAGTGTGCTCTTTCGTAGATGTGCCATGCATCCACTTCTATCATTAATAAAGGAATGCGTTTTTCGCATTATGTGCAATATTTCAAATCTATGGCATTTGGAGTGGTCATAAGTTCAATTGACCTTATGTCCGTTAACCTTATATCACCCCACCATCACATTATTGCATTTTGATCGAGCCTTGATACGTGTGCAAAGTTTTAATCAAACTTAGGGCCATTCAAAGTGGTAATAAGGCCAATTGACCTAATGGCCGTTGACCTTATGTCACCACACCATCACATTAATGCATTTTCATCGAGCCTTGATACGTGTGCAAAGTTTAAATCAAACTTATGGCCATTCAAAGTGGTAATAAGGCCAATTGACCTTATGGCCGTTGACCTTATGTCACCACACCATTACACTAATACATTGTCATCGAGCCTTGCTACGTGTGCAAAGTCTCAATCAAACTTATGGCCATTCAAAGTGGTAATAAGGCCAATTGACCTTATGGCCGTTGACCTTATGCCACCACACCATCACATTAATGCATTGTCATCGGTCCTTGATACGTATGCAAAGCTTCAAATTAATCAGACTTCTAGAAACCGGTGAAAATTAGGCTCAAAGATTCCGTTACATAGATACAGGCCAAGCTAATAAAAGCGTGTTAAAAAAGGGCTCCAGTATGCCCTTTCGTAGATGTGCCATGCATCCACTTCTATTATAATAAAGGAAGGCGTTTTTCGCATTATGTGCAAAGTTTCAAATCTATGGCCATTTGGAGTGGTCATAAGTTCAACTGACCTTATGTCCGTTAACCTTATGTCAACCCACCATCACATTATTGTATTGTCATTGAGCCTTGATACGTGTGCAAAGTTTCAATCAAACTTATGGCCATACAAAGTGGTAATAAGGCCAATTGACCTTATGGCCGTTGACCTTATATTACCACACCATCACATTAATGCATTGTCATCGAGCCTTGATGCGTGTGCAAAGTTTCAATCAAACTTATTGCCATTCAAAGTGGTAATAAGGCCAATTGACCTTATGGCCGTTGAGCGTATGTCACCACACCATCACATTAATGCATTGTCATCGGTCGATAATACATATGCAAAGTTTCAAATTAATCAGACTTCTAGAAATCGGTGAAAATAAGCTCAAAGATTCCGTTACATAGATAAAGGCCAAGCTAATAAAAGCGTGTTAAAAAAGGGCTCCAGTATGCTCTTTCGTAGATGTGCCATGCATCCACTTCTATCATTAATAAAGGAATGCGTTTTTCGCATTATATGCAAGGTTTCAAATCTATGGCCATTTGGGGTGGTCATAAGTTCAATTGACCTTATGTCCGTTAACCTTATGTCACCCCACCATCACATTATTGCATTGTCATCGAGCCTTGATACGTAGCTACGCTCTTTCGCTCTCAAAATTTATGTACTTTCGTCTTAACTAGCTTACTTATTATTTCCACCTACAAAGTTAGTTGCATTATATTTATATCAACATGTATGTATGTAGCAGGCAGATCGACAAACAAAGTATGCTTTGAAAAGACATCGAACAATATTACGGTACATTTTTTACATAGAGAAATACATGAATATTTTGTATAGATAGGTATATAGAGCTTTTGCTCTTAGCATTAAAAAAATTCAAATTAGGAGAATAAAGGACATTGGAGTGTAAACATCGCTGGAGCGTTTTCTTTGGCCTCAACACCGTTCATTAGCAGAATAAACGAAGCAGCCCAATACGTTCAGTAGTGTCCGAAATTATCGCGGTGCAAATTATTACAAAAAAATGCAAATAGTGCTTTTGTTTAATAATTATTGAAGTTTGTGTGAATTTGTGAAAGGAAGAAATATAGCGCAAAGCGAATTTCCGAACAAAAAACGGTAAGTTTTAACTGTTGAAGTGAATTACACGAATGCATGTGTTTTTTTTTATTTGAAAAAACATATGGTGTACCTCTATTAATGTAGACATTTTTATAAATTTAATTTATTCTTTTTAATTGAAAGAAAAATGCCACGATCCACACGAGGAAATATAGGTCGCCGAACGCGTCATGCAAATGCTGCGGCATTACAAAGGCGTTCACAGGCTCCAGATGAACAAGCACAAGCTAATACATCGCAGCGTGAACGTAATGCACGAAATAGATCTGTTGTACCTGAAATTATGCGTGCTGCTTTTAATTACAGCAGTCATTGATTACAGTATGTACGGATATATTGGAATAATGGACGCAAAATGCCCACATTGTGATGCGGCTAAATTTCCAGGTGAAACGCCCGGCATGTGTTGTGCTAATGGCAAAGTGAGATTGCCAGAATTAGTAACTCCACCCGAAACAGCGTCTTCATTAATTTTTGGGACTTCTGAAAATTCATCTGGAGCCTGTGAACGCCTGAGTCATATTCAACAATACAATTGGGCAATTCAAATGACTTCTTTTGGTGCTACTAACATTATTAGAGATAATTTTATGCCGACGTTTAAGGTAAATACTTAAATAGGATTGTCCCAATCAATCTGAATCAAAAAAGTATTCTATAGTTTTAAAAATTAGTATGCAACATATACCTAAAATTGCATACATGTTTCAGATTCAGGGCCAAATTTATAATCAAGCTGGTTCGTTATTGCCATACCCCGCCGCTGATTATAAATTTTTGCAAATTTATTTTATTGGTGATGGAAATCGTGGCCACCGTGGTGTGATGGTAGCGTGCTTCGCCTACCACACCGTATGCCCCAGGTTCACACCCCGGGCAAAGCAACATCAAAATTTTAGGAATAAGGTTTTTCAATTAGAAGAAAATTTTTCTAAGCGGGGTCGCCGCTCGGCAGTGTTTGGCAAGCGCTGCGTGTGCATTTCTGCCATGAAAAGCTCTCAGTGAAACGTCATCTGCCTTGCAGATGCCGTTCGGAGTCGGCATTAAACATGTAGGTCCCGTCCGGCCAATTTGTAGGGAAAATTTAGAGGAGCACGACGCAAATTGGAAGAGAAGCTCGGCCTTAGACCTCTTCGGAGGTTATCGCGCCTTACATTTTTATTTTAAATCGTGAATTAGATCAACGTTGTGCAATTGCTTTGAATACAAGACGAGAAGTTATTTGTGAGGTACAAAGGTTTTTCCATCAGCATAACGCATTAGTTCAATTGTTCAAAATTGCTCTCGATCATATGCCATCTGATAATCACAAAATCGTAATAAGGGCTGATAAAACACCTTTTGGAGAGCATGAAAGGCGATTCAATGCACCGACAATTGATGAGGTTGCAATTGTAATTCTTGGTGATCAGTTTCAATCCCGTGATATTATACTTCATCGCAGAAATGAGCAATTGCAACGTGTTTCGGAACTTCATTGTAGTTACGGCGCATTACAATACCCAATATTGCATTGGAAAGGTGAGATGGATTGTAGCAAATGATTGATCCACCAACAGGTAAATAATATTTTCAGTGTGTTGACATTTCATCATTTGTATAAATTTCTTAAGTCACATTTTGCACTTTTTTTCAGTTAATCACCTCAAAATGAAATTATAATAAAATTTAAGTTATTAACAGAATAATTTAATTCAGATTAAAAAGCGTGGAGTGCATTTGACTACATTTTATATCTTTCCTCTCAGATAGTTGCCAATAGAATTATTGTAACATTCAACATCAAGCACCCCACGCTTTTTACTGTGAATTAAATTATTCTGTTAATAACTTAAATTTATTATAATATCATTTTTAGGTGATTAACTATAAATGATTGTTTGACCTTCTACTACTGTTATATAAACTCTTTTTAATTGAAAATTATTTTCTCTTTTTTAGTTCGGTTAGCTATAAAAGCGTGTTTTTTTAGTTTTTTTAAACTATTATTTATTTTTAATTTTTTAGTTCAAGTAATTTTAAAGGTTTTAATCGAGAGTGATGAAACCTTGAAACGGCAGCGGTCCACGGATGAATCCAACCCCACGGCACCAAAAAGGGCCAACGACGCGGTCTTTCGCCGAAATTGCCAAGGGTCGGCAGATCATTGGCATTATAGAGGAGAGCAGCGAAGATGGCAGGATCCCGAAACAACAGTGGAAGTGGATCGAGGCGGCGGTCGCTACGGTTGCCGTTAAGGTTAAGAAAGACAACCCTGGTCCACTGCTATCTTACACCGATGCAGGGTGGTTCCTGGGCAATTTAAAGCTAATTGCCTGTGACGACGCCAGGTCGGTAAACCTCTATAGAGCATCCGTCACTCTGATTGGGGTGGTATATCCGGGCGCTTCCCAAGGCAGTCGGTTCTATGTACCGGAGCGACTCGGGATTTTTCCCGACCAAGGACTGTCATTTCAGTGTGGTCCCATTTAATTTGTTTCGTCCCTCCCACAAATTGTCATCCTCCCAGCAGCTCCTTGCAGCAGGACTGCTACATATTCTCTTACTCCGGGAAGGTATCGAACCCAATCTGGGTCCGTCTCCTGACCCCGGTCCTGAGAAATGGTTTTGCTGCATTTTCCAGAAAAGAATATTTTTAGGACGGTCATACTCTGTTCAGTGTGTCTCGTGCAAGGGATGGTTGCATCGGACAGGTTGTTCTGGGCTTGATCCCAAAACCCGACGTCCACGTAACTTTTATAAATCTTTTGTGGCTCCTTGCTGCTCACACCCAAGGGCGTCCCGTAGTCTACGCCTAAGCGTATCCCCACTACCTTCCAGCAGCTTCGCTGCTCAGCAAGCCACAACAAGTACCCGCTGCTGCTCGCGGCCCACGGCGCCAACAACTCTAACAGCTGATACCACTCATATCTACTACCTTCGTAGTAGAGCTGGTAGCAATGCTGAGCATCAGCCCCTGCCCCCGTCTTCTCCCCCCCCCCCCCTCTTTTCTGGCAGCAATCGTGCAGGTCAGGGAAACAAACTCTTAGTCCCTACCTCCGTTTGCACCGTCTGCCAGCACAGAATATATAGGTTTGCGACATCCGCTCAATGCAATTCCTGCCTTGGGTGGTGCCACTTTCCTAGATGTTCTGGTCTCCGCGACGGCAACCCCTCGACGGGTTTCATCGCGCCATGTTGCCAGGTCGCAAACCCAAATTATCCGGGTACCCCACTGCTTGCCCAAGGGCGCCTAGTCCCAAGGCCACAACAACAATTGCGTCCTGGCCTTCCACAACCTAGGCGTAGTCACCCGTCACTTACCCCTAGAGTGGCGGCGTCACCCCTCATGCACTTCAGAATTCTGCAGTTAAACTGTAATGGACTAACTGGGAAGATTACGGAGATAGTCGATTTCATGAAGCGGCACAACATCCGCATTGCTGCGATTCAAGAGACTAAACTCACAGCAAGATCTGCATTGCAGACCTGCTCTGGGTATAATGTCCACAGGAAAGACTGCGAGAGCGGAAATGGAGGCGGCCTCGCGTTTATTATACACCACTCTGTGCAATATTATATATTTGATCCTGGTATCGACCGGAGGGACAATGTCTTAGAACGTCAAGGCCTATCTGTTCGGTCAGGCGATGCAAATCCAGAAATCATCAACATCTACATCCCTCCTGTCACCTGTTACCTGTTAGTGGATACCGCCCTAATATCGAGGCCTTACTCACTGGCATTATCTTAGGCGATTTCAATGCCCATCACGACCTATGGCATTCAAACTTGCGGGCGGACAGTAGGGGTGAGATGTTGGCGGATCAAATAGAAGAAACGACGTTCTGCACAATAAACGGAGACGCCCCCACACGTATGGTAGGAAGCTGTCATAGCTCGCCAAACATCTCAATCGTGAGCGCAGAACTCGTCAACTGGCAGCCGATGGTAACATTGGCATCCGACCACCTGCCCATACTTATTTCGTTCGAGCGTACCGCCGACTTCATCGTCACCGAAAAACGCACTTTCATAAACTTCAAAAAAGGAAAGTGGGAAGAATATAAATCTGCAACAGACAGCAGCTTTGCTGCCCTCCCTATCCCGACTGATGCCCGCCAAGGGGAGTGTGCCTTCCGTAAGGTCATTGAATCCGCCTCGGCACATTTCATTCCCGCCGGGAGAATTCCCGAAATCCGGCCCACTTCCCGGCGGAGGCCGCGAGCTTAGCGAGGGAACGCGACCTTATAAGACAGCTTGATCCAGGCGACCCCCAAATAAGGGATATAAACCAACGCATCAGATTGCTTGTGGACGAACACAAGCGGGCGAAATGGGAAGAGCACCTAAGAGGTTGTAACCTCTCTACCGGTGTAGGTAAACTTTGGTCCACCGTAAAGTCCCTATCGAATCCGACTAAGCACAAAGACAAAGTTTCCATCGCCTTTGGCGATAAGGTGCTGTCGGATGCGAAAAAATGCGCGAGCGCTTTCTGCCGACAATATATAATGCATCCTACGGTCGACAAAGATAGACGGAGAGCCAATAAACACGCACATAAACACAAATTCAGCGCGTCACCAATCACCATCACCGCTAGAGAGGTTGAGGACGCCATTGGTCACGCTAAACCATCCAAAGCAGTGGGCCCAGACGGCATGGCCATGCCGATGCTTAAAAACCTAGGGAAATAGGGTTTCAAATATTGAGCGCATGTCTTCAACCTGTCTCTTTCCACCTTTGTCATACCCGAGAAATGGAAAATGGCCAAGGTGGTCCCGCTACTAAATCCTGGGAAACCAGCTAACGTAGGTGAGTCATATCGTCCGATATCTCTCCTATCGTCAGTGGCAAAGACGCTTGAAGCCATTTTGCTCCCTTATTTTCAAGCACATTTGCAGCTAGCCCCTCATCAGCATGGCTTCAGAAAACTCCATAGCACTACCTCCGCGCTAAATGTCATTGGCACCCAAATAAATTGCGGTTTGAATCAATACCCCCACCATAGAACAGTACTCGTAGCGCTAGACCTCTCAAAAGCCTTTGATACAGTCAACCATGGCTCATTACTGCAAGACCTGGAAGGGTCTACCCTTCCCCCATGTCTTAAAAGGTGGACCGCAAATTATCTGGGTAGTCGGCAGGCATCGGTGCAATTCAGAAACGAAACATCAAAACCAAGGAGAATTAAACAAGGGGTGCCTCTGTGGTGTCCTATCCTCACTTTTGTTTACTTTCTACATATCTAAGCTACCTTCACCACCGGAAGGAGTCACGATCGTTTCCTACGCCGATGACTGGACAATAATGGCCACAGGCCCAGTCCCAGAGATCGATGAGCTATGCAATAAAATAAACGGCTATCTCCCTGATCTCTCCAGTTTTTTCGCCTCGCGAAACCTGGCATTGTCACAGACTAAATCTTCCGCGACCTTATTTACAACATGGACGCCCCAAATGTCAACAATATTGAACATCCACGTCGATGGCACTACGCTACCGACTGTCCTACACCCCAAAATCTTGGGTGTGACGTTTGATCAGGATCTATATTTTGGTGCGCACGCAACCGCAATTGTTCCGAGAATTCAGAGCCGTAATGAAATCCTCAAATCCCTTGCTGGCAGTACCTGGGGAATATATAAAGAAACGCTCATGACCACATACAAAGCAATTAGCCAGCCGATTACGTGCTACGCGTCACCCATATGGTCGCCAAGCCTAAAAACTACCCACTGGAAGAAACTACAGGCCTGCCAAAATACTGCTCTCAGAATCGCCACGGGCTGTCTTCTTATGTCCCCAGAACACCATCTGCACAATGAGGCGAGAATACTCCCCATCAGGGAGAGAAATGAGATGCTGACCAAACAGTTTCTGTTGAATACTCAGAAACCTGGGCATCCCAACAGATATCTGATTGACGAACCAGCACAGCCTAGGGGCCTAAGGAGTCATCTCCGTAAGCATTTTGAGGAAATACGGCACCTGAGAACACAGCCGTATGAAGCGAAAAAACACAAGCAGGTCCTTGGTGAACTCCATAGACAGGCGTCGGACCTTTATGACGGGAATTGCCCGGTGAATCCAGTACTTGAAGAAAAATATCCAGAACTCGCGGAAGAGGAACGCATACTCCCCAGGGAAACGCGTGTCACTCTTGCTCAACTTCGTTCTGGATACTGTAACAGGTTAAACTCTTACCTATCCAGAATCAACCCCGACGTACAAAATGTATGCCCCGCTTGCAATGCGTCCCAACATTACACCAACCATCTCTTTAATTGTAATGTGGAACCAACGCCTCTAACACCCCTTTCCTTATGGTCCACCCCTGTTGAAACGGCAAGTTTCCTATTAGGTGGGGCGAGCATTGCTACAACAACAACAACAACATCCGGTCGCGCCTCAAGGTAGTGAAGGCGCGTGATATCCCCTCACGACCAAGGGTTAAAGCCTGGGTTCCAGTGACGCCAACGGACCCAGCTGACATCCTGGAGCTGCTCCAGAAGTACAACCCGCCACAGGTTTAGAAGTCAACCCAGATAAAACGGAGCTTGTCTTCTTCACGAGGAGGAATAAAGTACCAAATATTACACCGCCAAGAATTTGGGGTACGTTCATAGCGTTTAGCGATCAAGTAAAGTATTTGGGAGTCATTCTGGATAGGAAGCTGTTATGGAGTGACCATATAGTGGAGCGATCCAAGAAGGCAACAGCAGAGCTGTTCACCTGCAAGAGGGCAATTGGCACCTTCTGGGGATTCTCCCCTAAGGTGACCTACTGGATTTACACAGCCATTGTGCGCCCGATTCTTCTTTATGGTACCTTGGTCTGGTGGCCTGCACTAGCTAAATGTACCTATCTTAAAATGCTTCAAAAGGTGCAACGGAGTTCGGAGCTCTGTATTAACGGGGCTCTCGGCTCCACTCCAGATTCCGTTACATATATACATGGGTACATAGATACATAGATAGATACAGGCCAAGCTACTAAAAGCGTGTGAAAAAGGGCTCCAGTATGCTCTTTCGTAGATGTGCCATGCATCCACTTCTATCATTAATAAACGAATGCGTTTTTCGCATTATGTGCAAGATTTCAAATCTATGGCATTTGGAGTGGTCATAAGTTCAATTGACCTTATGTCCGTTAACCTTATATCACCCCACCATCACATTATTGCATTTTCATCGAGTCTTGATACGCCTGCAAAGTTTCAATCAAACTTATGGCCATTCAAAGTGGTAATAAGGCCAATTGACCTAATGGCCGTTGACCTTATGTCACCACACCATCACATTAATGCATTTTCATCGAGCCTTGATACGTGTGCAAAGTTTCAATCAAACTTATGGCCATTCAAAGTGGTAATAAGGCCAATTGACCTTATGGCCGTTGACCTTATGTCACCACACCATTACACTAATGCATTGTCATCGAGCCTTGCTACGTGAGCAAAGTTTCAATAAAACTTATGGCCATTCAAAGTGGTAATAAGGCCAATTGACCTTATGGCCGTTGACCTTATGTCACCACACCATCACATTAATGCATCGGTCCTTGATACGTATGCAAAGTTTCAAATTAATCAGACTTCTAGAAACCGGTGAAAATTAGGCTCAAAGATTCCGTTACATAGATACAGGCCAAGCTAATAAAAGCGTGTTAAAAAGGGCTCCAGTATGCTCTTTCGTAGATGTGCCATGCATCCACTTCTATCATAATAAAGGAAGGCGTTTTTCGCATTATGTGCAAAGTTTCAAATCTATGGCCATTTGGGTTGGTCATAAGTTCAACTGACTTTATGCCCGTTAACCTTATGTCAACCCACCACCACATTATTGTATTGTCATCGAGCCTTGATACGTGTGCAAAGTTTCAATCAAACTTATGGCCATACAAAGTGGTAATAAGGCCAATTGACCTTATGGCCGTTGACCTTATGTCACCACACCATCACATTAATGCATTGTCATCGAGCCTTGATACGTGCGCAGAGTTTCAATCAAACTTATGGCAATTCAAAGTGGTAATAAGGCCAATTGACCTCATGGCCGTTGACCTTATGTCGCCACACCATTACATTAATGCATTGTCATCGAGCGTTGATGCGTGTGCAAAGTTTCAATCAAACTTATTGCCATTCAAAGTTGTAATATGGCCAATTGACCTTATGGCCGTTGAGCGTATGTCACCACACCATCACATTAATGCATTGTCATCGGTCGATGATACGCATGCAAAGTTTCAAATTAATCAGACTTCTAGAAACCGGTGAAAATAAGCTCAAAGATGCCGTTACATGATACAGGCCAAGCTAATAAAAGCGTGTTAAAAAAGGGCTCCAGTATGCTCTTTCGTAGATGTGCCATGCATCCACTTCTATCATTAATAAAGGAATGCGTTTTTCGCATTATGTGCAAGGTTTCAAATCTATGGCCATTTGGGGTGGTCATAAGTTCAATTGACCTTATGTCCGTTAACCTTATGTCACCCCACCATCACATTATTGCATTGTCATCGAGCCTTGATACGTATGCAAAGTTTCAATCAAACTTATGGCTATTCAAATTGGTAATAAGGCCAATTGACCTTATGGCCGTTGACCTTACGTCACCACACCATCACATTAATGCATTGTCATCGAGCCTTGATACGTGTGCAAAGTTTCAATCAAACTTATGACCATTCTAAGTGGTAATAAGGCCAATTGACCTTATGGCCGTTGACCTTATGTCACCACACCATCACACTAATGCATTACCATCGGTCCTTGAAACGTATGCAAAGTTTCAAATTAATCAGACTTCTAGAAACCGGTGAAAATTAAGCTCAAAGATTCCGTTACATAGATACAGGCCAAGCTAATAAAAGCGTGTTGTTGTTGTGTTGTTGTTGTAGCTATAAGGTTACTCACGAAGGCTTTGGGGAGTGTTATCGATGTAATGGTCCTTTCCCGGATACAGATCCGGTACGCTCCGGTACCACAGCACCATTAATGTGCTAGCCCGACCATCTCGGGAACGATTTATGTGGCAAACCTTCAGGCGTGTTAAAAATGGATTGCACTTATGGATTTAATTGTGAAATTATATGTATTTGGGCAGGTGCGTTGCCATATGTACTCCATCGAATGGCAGAAAAGGGGATTGCCGCACGCATATATGCTAATTTGGCTGGTACATAAAATAACTCCGGATCAAATCGATAACCTTATATCAGCTGAAATTCCTGATGACACTGCTGATCCTAAGTTATTTCAAGTTTTCGTTTACAATATGATACATGGACCGTGCGGTGAACTAAATGTGAATTCACCATGTATGATTGATGAAAAGTGTTCGAAACGATACCCAAGGCAATTTTCTTTAGACACAATAACGGACAATGACGGATATCCGTTGTATCGACGTAGATCACCTAATGATAATGGCAAAACGGCAACCATTAGAATGCATAACCAGGAAGTTGAAGTTGATAATCGTTGGGTGGTTCTGTATTGTCCATTATTATCGAAAATAATCAATGCTCATATAAATGTGGAATATTGTAATTCTGTCAAATCCGTTAAATATATTTGCAAGAATGTAAATAAAGGGAGCGATATGGCAATTTTCGGTGTTGCTGGTGATAATACAAATGATGAAATTACTCAGTATCAAATGGGGCGCTATATTAGTAGCAATGAAGCTGTGTGGAGGATTATGTCGTTTCCAATGTACGAAAGACATCCTGCGGTTGTTCACTTGGCTGTACTTCTTGAGAATGGCCAACGTGTTTATTTTAATGTAGCAAATGTATTGGAAAGAGCAGCACAACCACCAGCAACTACGTTAACAGATTTTTTCAAATTATGCGAAACTGATACATTTCCGATAACTTTGTTATATTCTGAAGTGCCTCATGTAATGTGTCTTCGAAAAAATTTCAAAGACGTAAACAAGGAGCAGCAGTTCATGGGCATCTGGCATTTTCCAAACAGATGCAATTGGGAGAATATATACAGTACATCCAAAATATGTTGAGTGTTTTTATTTGAGGTTGTTATTAGTTAACGTGAATGGCCCAAAATCATTTCAAGAATTGAGAACAGTCAACGGTCATTTGTGTCAAACATACCGTGAAGCATGACTTGCATTTATTGGAGAATGATGCACATTGGGATTCAACACTTCAGGATGCACTTATTTCGGCTCATCCTCAACAAATACGAATGATATTTGCGATTATATTATCAACATGTATGCCATCAAATCCACTTGAATTATGGAACAAATATAAACATTATATTGCAGAAGATATTTTAATTCGTATGCGTCATCATGCAAGAAATCCTGATTTGTTGATAACTTTGGAAATGTACAACGAAGCTTTGATAATAATTGAAGATATGTGTCTAACGATTGCAAATAAAACATTAGTACAATTGGGTATGATCGCACCAAATCGTGAGATGCATGATCTGTTTGATCGTGAATTGCAACGTGAGCAGGAATTCAATTCTAATGATTTGCATTTATTTGTATAATCGAATATAACCAAAATGAATATTCAGCAAAAACATATATATGACACAATCATGCAAGCCATTTCCAATAATGCAGGTGGATTATATTTCTTGGATGCACCTGGTGGTACAGGCAAAACGTTCGTTATATCAGAGATTTTGGCGACTATTCGATCGGAACACAAAATTGCATTGGCACTTTCACCTTCGGGAATTGCTGTTACATTATTAGAAGGTGGTCGGACAGCACACTCTGCATTAAAATTTCCATTGAATGTACAGGTGATTGAAACTCCAACTTGCAATATTTCAAGAAATTCTGCTATGGCAAAAGTTCTGCGTTTAACGTCAATTGTTTTATGGGATGAGTGTACAATGGCGAATAAAAAATTACTAGAAGCATTTAATCGAACAATGCAAGATTTAGGTAGTAATCAGAAGTTTTTGGTGGTGCTTTCATATAACTGTCAGGGGATTTTCGACAAACATTTCCTGTCATTCCTCGATCAACACCTGCTGATGAAATAAATGCCTATTTGAAGTCATCAGTTCTTTGGAGATATGTACAAAAATTGACACTGAACATTATAATGCGTATTCACCTTCAAAATGATCCAGCTGCCCATGAGTTTTCAAAAGAATTGTAAGAAATTGTTGATGGCAAAATACAAATCGACAGAACTAACGGATTGATCACTGTACCGAACAATTTTTGTATAATTACGAAATCGATAGATGAATTGATTCAATGTGTTTTTTAAAATATTCTTCAGAATTACAGAAATCATGATTAGTTGAGAGAATGCGCCATTTTAGCACAGAAGAACATTCATATCAATGCCATTAATTTTCAAATTGAAGCAAAACTCCCAGGTGTATTCACGACATATAAATCAATTGACAGTGCTATGAATCAAGATGAGGCAATGAATCATCCAATTGAATTTTTAAATTCATTAGAACCGGCTGGTATGTCAACGCATTGTTTGAATTTGAAAGTGGGTTCTTTGATTATATTATTGCGAAATATTAATCCACCAAAACTGTGAAATGACACCAGATTGGCAGTGAAAAATTTATTGCCAAATTTGATTGAAGCTACGATCTTAACTGGTAAATCAAAAGGAGAAGTTTGTTTAATACCGCGTATCCCTATGATTCCAACTGATATGCCATTTGAATTCAAACGATTACAATATCCTGTGCGTTTATCATTTGCGATGTCCATCAACAAAGCCCAAGGGCAAACACTTAACGTTTGTAGTGTGAATTTGGAGGAATCATTTTTTCACAAGGCCAACTTTATGTTGCCTGGTTCAGAGTAGGTACCCCCAGCCATTTATTTATTCATGCTCAAAATGGAAAAACAAAAAATATTGTTTATCCAAATGTTTTGGGTTAAGTTTTAAAATAGCTAGCAAATAATGAAATATTTTTTTTTTTGTAATAAATGAGTTTGATTTAATATTTCACTTTATACATAGCGAAGTACGTAACGGGCCGCTAGTAGAATATATATATAGTATATATATATATTTTCGCAATTTCGGCCCCATTTTAACAGCTAGAAGCTTCAAATTTCATCAAAAGCTTACGTATATATCATATATTGTGTTCTGAAAAAATCATAGAGATCGGTGGTATATGTAGTATATAACTCATACAACCGATTGTTCAGATAAGAAACTTTTCGCAATTTCTACCCCATTTTTACAGCTATAAGCTTCAAATTTCACCAATTGCTTACGTATATAGTATATATTGTTGTGTGAAAAAATCATAGAGATCGGTGATATATATAATATATATATGATGGTATATATAGTATATATATATTTTTTTTTGCAATTTCAGCCCCATTTTAACAGCTGGAAGCTTCAAATTTCAACAAAAGCTTACTTGTATAGCATATATTGTTTTCTGAAAAAATCATAGATATCGGTGGTATACATAGTATATATCTCATACAACCGATTGTTCAGATAAGAAACTTTGCGCAATTTCTGCACCATTTTAATAGCTAAAAGCTTCAAAATTCACCAAATGCTTACGTATATAGCATATATTGTTGTCTGAAAAAATCATAGAGACCGGTGGTTTATATATTATATACCCCATAAAAACTGTCATTTTTGCCCCCTTTTTACGGCTAGAAGCTTCAAAATTCATCAAAATTCATCAAATAGTTACGTTTACGTCATATATTGTTGAAATGCGTGATTCGTAGTCATAGTTTTTACATGCAGATCACAAAAAACGTGAAGCGTTGCATCCTCACACAAAGTACCTACCTATTTTTATACCTTTCATGAAAATTATATATATTACTAGCAAACCCAGCAGACGTTGTTCTGCCCTAAATTTGGCCTATCTGCATACATTTTAATAAGCTTTTTCTGCCTAACTCTGCCCTATCCCTCTACACTTTTTCCTAACCTTTTTATTCACTCCTCCCTCCGTCATTTTTGCTTCATCTCCATCTTCGTCTCATTCTATCTCTATCTCTTTCTCAGTCTCCTTCTCTCTTTTCTCTTTTCTCAAGTTTTTCTCCTTCTTCTTCATCTCTTATTGCCAGTCACAGAGGGTGGTATGTATTTTGTTCCAGTCCCATTCCGAGTCTCAGTCCCAGTCCCACTCCGAGTCTCAGTCACAGTCCCAGTCCTAGTCCTAATCCCAGTCCCAGTCCGTCTCTGGTATACTTCCCGGAAAAAAGAATCGTAAATACTAATATAGGCAAATTTTTATACGAAATTTCAGCCAAATCGAATAGGACGTACATATGTAAATAGGTATGTGGGTATTATTTATTCTTGCCTTTATTTCGGCTTCGCATGCATATTTATCAGTTTTGCCAGGTTGATCCGACTAAATCGAATATCTTAATGAACTTTAGAGCTCTCAGCAACAGCTTTCATTTAATATCCATAATACACACACATTCTAGGTGTATCCAGGGCCATGTTTTGGCCTATATCTCAAGACCCTAGTCACTCAGCGGTAGAAAACTTATACTGTACTAAAGCATACATACATCAAATGCTTCAGTTTGATACCCATAATGTAAAAACACATTCCAGGTGTATCCGCGTCCACGTTTTTGGCTATATCTCAAGACCCTAGCCTCCCAGTTGTATGGAAATTATCCTTTACTATAGCACTCATCAACAGCTTTCATTTGGTATCCATATTGTATAAAGACTGTAGGGTTATATTTATATTCAACTTTAAATGTACCTACTTTAAATAAATTGAATTTTTTTGTTCTTGTTAATTTTTATTTTTCAATTGTAAAATATTGTCTTTCAAAAATTTTCATTCGGTTGAAATATTTAAAAACATTTTGTAACATACTTTTAGGAGCGGTTAAATAAAAATATTTTATAAAAATAAATAGTGCTTATTATTAAATAGTGATTTATATATTAAATACCACATTGGCGGTCTAGCCAGCCAAACATAAAAACCGTCCTTTAAAAATAACGAATCAAATTTTAATTCTTGTATGCTGTATGAAATAATAACGCCACCAGTTGATGTTCAGCAAAAATCGATTTATTCTCTTCCTAGTTATATATTATGCGAGTGGAAACCATATTGACTTCCGAAAACGATACCATAGTTCTGTTTACTATATCCAACTTATTACGTTTTTTATCAGCAAATTCTTAAACAAATTGTTAAAGGTGGTGCACTTGAACAAACTTTAATTGATTTACAAAAGACCAGTGAAGAGATTTAGTTAAATTCACTTTCAAATAAAGTGCGTAACATCTTGCAACGTCCAGCTCTAACTCGCTAAAAGTTTTGTAATTCGTACCTTTAAACTAGTGTGAAGTGTCTTCACTACTCGAAGAATTATCTGAAAAACAAGTTGAAAATATATACCAAATATATCGTGAACATCACAAGAGCCCTCTCTAACACGTATTTGACGTAGATGTGGTGGTCCAAAAACTAGATTCACTTCTATAAAATTAGTTTATTTTCAACTGCACGACGTCGTCTTCGTCGTATTTTTGGATTGTCATTATTTCAGACGTTACCGCTGCATCATTACATCAGCCTTTCAATCAAACATTGCAAGAGCAACAACAACAAAAGCTACAAATACAAAACAATTAAAGCCATTGCACAATACATCGTCTAATTTCATCAATCAATTTTAAAGCCATTGCACAGTACATTGTACAATTTCATCAATCAATTTTAAAGCCATTGCACAATACATTGTCTAAATTCATCAATCAATTTTTAAAACCATTGCGACAAATATTTGGTGAGCTGTATCTAGTATTAATATTATTTATATGTATCAAAATAGATTAATAATTTGGGTTTTGTAAACGCTCCTTTCCGGACATTTTTATTTCTTCATATAATATAATTTGTGTAGTTATTTCTATTAACAATGTTTCATTCACAATCAAATAATATACGTACATCTACACCACGAAATCAAGTAAACGATTCACTTATTGATTTGGATAATGAAAATTATCAAAATGATTTACCAAATCCATATGCGAATCAAAATAATGAAATTTTTGCTACATCGGTAAAACTTCCCCAATTTTGGACAAAATATGAATATGTCATAACTGCACTTCCACAGGATGTAATTATGACAATTCTTGATTTTATTCAAAATCCTCCTGAAAATGGCAAATTTTCTGCATTAAAGAACATTTTAATCGAACGGCACTCATTAAGTGAGAATGCCAAATTAGATCGAGTGTTATCTGATTCAGAAATGGGAGATCGTAAACCTTCCGAGTTTTATCGGTCTCTAGTGCTACTCTCTGGAAACAATTTTAGCAAAGAAATTCTTAAAAAGCTTTGGATAAGGAAATTGCCCAAAAATTTAAGTATTATTCTTACTAGTTCGACTTTGAATGAAATAAGTGAATTAGTTAAATTATCCGATAATATTTGGGAAGTTTATAAAAAAAATGAAATAGCCTCAGTTAGTAATTTTCCAAATTCTACAAGCGAAAATGCAATTATTTCAAATTTGGTTCAAACAACTAACATGATGTGCAAAAATTTTGAAAAATTGTCATTAGAGATCAGTGAAATTAAAAATCAGATGAGTCAAAATTATTCAAGGTCCCGATCTTTTAGTAGGAATCGTTTTAGAAGTCCTTCTAGATATCGATCAAAGTCTCGTGACAACCCAAATTGGCTCTGTAGGTACTGTAGGTATCATTATAAGTTTGGTAATCAGGCTTTGAAGTGCGAACAACCATGCGCTTTTAAAAATAATAGTTCGTCAAACTAAAGTTATCCGTTGTTACGGCGACAAACAACGGACATTTAGACACCTTTACACGTCGCTTATTTATTTTTGATAAAACACACAAACTTAATTTTTTAATAGATAGTGGAGCAGAAATTTCAGTGCTTCCGGTTTCAAAATCTTCAAGTTCGAAAAAGTCATCAGATATTATTTTAACTGCAGCTAACGGTTCAACGATTTCGACATACGGTAAAAAAACTTTTAAATATTAATTTAGGACTGCGTCGAGAATTTCAGTTCACGTTTTTAATAGCGGATTTAGCTAAACCAATTATCGGTGCTGATTTTTTGTGTAAATATGGTCTCTTAGTTGATGTTAAACCCAAATGCTTAGTAGATCCGATAACAAGTCTTTCAGTTAACACAATTTCATGTGTTTGTAATGTTTCGCTACCAAAAGTTTTCGCTGTTGATAACAAATTTACAAAGTTACTAAAAGAATTTCCTTCTTTATTTTCTGAACCAGATTATTCACAACCAGTTAGACATACAACAGTTCACAGATTAGTCACTGAAGGAAATTTGCCATTTTCTAAACCAAGACATTTAGACCCCATTAAATTCAAAGTAGCTAAAACTGAATTCGATTTTTTAGTAAAGACAGGGATATGTAGGCCTTCTAATTCAGCAGTAGCATCTCCTTTACATCTTGTACCCAAGAAGGAGTTAAATGACTGGCGTCCTTGTGGAGATTTTAGAAGATTAAATGTCGTAACAGTTCCTGATCGTTATCCTTTGCCCAATGTTCATGACTTCAACATGAATCTAAGAAATAAGAAAATATTTTCAAAATTAGATTTGGTAAGAGCTTATCACCAAATTCCAATGGCAGAAGAGGATATCTATAAAACTGCAATCACTACTCCTTTTGGCATGTTTGATTTTGTACGAATGCCTTTCGGGCTTAGGAACTCCGCGCAAACTTTTCAACGATTTATTAATGAAGTAGTTAATGATATAGACTTTGTTTTTACATATATTGATGATCTCTTAGTGGCAAGCGAAAATGAGGAACAACATTTCAAAGATCTGCGCGTACTATTTCAGCGCCTAACGGAGTACGGTTTAAATATAAAACCAAGTAAATGTACTTTTGGTGTAACAAATGTTGACTTTTTAGGACATAATATTTCTGAAACGGGAATTAGACCCTCAGAAGAAAAAGTTTTAGCCATTCGAAATTTTGATCGTCCAAAATCTATTAAGCAGGCACAAAAATTTATTGGTATGGTTAACTATTACCATCGATATATACCAAAATTAGCAGAGTTTACGACAGTTATCTATGATTTAATTAATAGAACAAATAAGAAGCGAGACAAGATTTTAATTTGGGACGATACATCTAATAAAGCTTTCGAATGCATTAAAGAAAAGTTTGCATCTGCGATATTGTTAAATCATTTTAACAAAGATGCAAAACTTTCTTTAAATGTAGATGCATCCAATACGGCAAGAGGTGGTGTCATACATCAAACGTTTAATAATAAGTCAGAACCACTTGCATTCTTTTCAAAGAAATTGTCTCCATCCAAAATTAAATATAGTGCATTTGATAGGGAACTATTAGCTATTTATTTGAACATTAAACATTTTCGTTACCTTCTAGAAGGACGTGAATTTACAGTTTTCACAGATCACAAGCCTCTTGGATTTGCTTTAAATTCAAAAACAGAACGCAGTCCAAGACAGACTAGACATATGGAATTCATTGCCCAGTTTACGAATGACATTAGGTATTTTAAAGGACAAGAAAATGTTGTAGTTGATACATTATCTCGTGCGTTTGAAGTAGAAGCAATTAATAATTCGGACATTAATTTAAAAATTTTACAAAGTGAACAACAACAAGACAGTGAATTAAGCAAACTTACCTCAGAGCAAACATTTTTAAATTTGAAACTAATAAAAATTCCTGTTCTTAACTTTAATATATGGTGCGAAGTGTCAGGAGAAAATCCTAGGCCTTTCATTCCAAACAATTTAAGAAAAATAATATTTGATATGTTACATGGGATTTCACATCCTGGTAGTAGAGCTACACGTCGTTTGATAGTTAAGAAATATTTTTGGCCTAAAATGAAAAAAGATATTAATACTTGGTCTAAAGAATGTATAAGTTGTCAAAAATCGAAAGTACATCGTCATACAAAATCTCCAGTTATGAAAATTCCAATTCCAAAATCTAGATTTGAACACATTCACTTAGATATTGTTGGACCTTTACCTGTTTCAAAAGGATATCGTTACATATTAACTATAATTGATAGATTTACACGTTGGCCAGAGGCATTCGCACTAAGAGATATTTCTGCAGTTACGGTTGTAAATAAATTTTTTAAAGAATATATTTCACGTTTTGGAGTTCCATTAGAAATAACAACAGATCAGGGATCTCAATTTACTTCAAACTTGTTTTCAGAATTAACGAAACTTCTTGGAAGTCATAAAATAACAACTTCTCCTTATCATCCCCAAGCTAATGGAATGATAGAACGTTTTCATAGACAGCTTAAATCTTCAATAATGGCTAGGAATGGATCCAGAGATTGGTATGAAGAGTTACCAATAGTACTTATGGGTTTGCGATCGATTTTTAAAAAAGATATTTCAGCAACACCGGCTGAAATGGTTTATGGACAAAATTTTAGATTACATGGTGAATTATTTGTTTCAACTACAGAGAATATAACTTCAACGGATGTTTTACGTAGTTTGCGTGAACATTTTAAACATTTTAAATCAAATTTGGAACATCATCAAAATTCTAGTGGTATTTTTGTTCCAAAAGATTTAAAAGATAGTCATTTTGTTTTTGTACGTGTAATAAACAAACATTCCTTGCAACATCCGTATGAAGGTCCTTATAGAGTTATTGAAAAAGATATTAAAAACTTTAAAATTGAAATAAACAATGAAATTAAATCTATTCCTATTGATCGTTTAAAACCAGCAATGATTGATAAAATACAGATACCTAACACAAAAACAAAAAAGAAAGTTACTTTTAATTTATTTAACATTAAATCTCCGGAAGGGGGAGTATTGTGGGGTTATATTTATATTCAACTTTAAATGTACCTACTTTAAATAAATTGAATTTTTTTGTTCTTGTTAATTTTTATTTTTCAATTGTAAAATATTGTTGGATGAGTTATAGAGCGTTTTCTACAACTTTTGACCTTCAACAAAACTTGCGAAGGGTTCTTCAATTAAAGAATTGTTAACCGAGCAATTTCGAATTAATAAATTGATTTATTGGAGTTCACTCTTCGATGGTTACAAAGTTAATAATCTTAAAAGCTAAAAACGAATTCAATGCTAGCAGAAAAAATATGTAGGAACATTCCATGGAAAAGCTCTGTTATATTACATTGACGATTACCGTAGAAAATCTCGTATGATTTCTTGAAATAGGTAAACAAAGCAATAAGTGCGAAGAGACCAAAAACTATGCGTGTTGTTATGTGTGCATATGTAAAATTATATGTATATCCAACAACCCAAATGTATGAATGCTGCAGCGACTAAGGCGATGACGACGGTAGATGGACAGTGGGTTGAGCATAAAGCGAAGAAATTAGCTAAATGCAAGCAACGACAACGACAGCGATGATGTGACGTTAGAATCGTAGGTATGTATCGATGTATGTATGTGCGACGTAGAGAGTAATGCAAATTCGAAGACTGGTTGGAAATGCATGTGCGACGTAGGTTGAACAATAAGGAGGGGCGTAAACATCCACCCCCCTTGAAAGCTCGCTTTCAATTGTTACTGTTGATATGATGATGGTTCTATTGGTACTTTACATACTCGAGTCACTGCTCTTTTTTATGTTCCTTCAGCAGTTTTGATAAGAACCACTCGTACTATGCCATCAGTTCCAATGAAAGTATCAACAACTCTACCTAGTGGCCACTTCAGGGGTGGTGTGGAATCGTCCTTAATAAGAACCATGTCGTTGATTTTTAAATTTTGATATGTTGTCCTCCACTTGGTACGAACCATTAATTCCTTTAAGTATTCCTGCCGCCAGCGTTCCCAAAAGTTTTGTTGCATTGATTGTACCATTTGGTATCTTGATAACAACCCAGTAGGAATTTGTTGGACCGATGGTTCAACTACCGTGGTGAGATTTCTGCCAATCAAAAAATGAGCAGGAGTAAGCGCACGAAGATCGTCAGGGCTAGTAGACAAGGGTGTAAGCGGGCGGCTGTTGATCATTGCCTCAGCTTGACAACAAACTGTATGTAGCTCATGTGAATGTGAGCAATGTTGCGCCGATAACCCGTCGGAGATAATATTTGGCACATTTTACTGCGCTTTCCCAAAGTCCGCCGAAATGCGGTGACCGTGGCGGTATGAATCTCCATTCTATGCCTTCGTCTGCACAAGCTGATTGGACTGTATTAATATGTTTTTGTGATGTAAATTCCGATAACATCTCCTTCAACTCTCGATTTGCTCCGACGAAATTTGTTGCATTGTCTGAGAAATTGCGGCATTTGCCTCTGCGTGCAAAAAATCTCTTGAGAGCAGAAATGAACGCGGCAGTACTCAGGTCTGGCACCAACTCCATATGCACGGCCTTTGTTGTGAAGCAAATGAACAATGCTATGTATACTTTGATAGGGCCCTTGCTTCTAATTCTTTGAGTTATTGACCGCAATAGTCAACCCCAGCAATTTCAAAGGGATAAGCAGGCTGAACGCGTTCTGGAGGAAGTGCTCCCATGAGTTGCTGTTCTAGCTTGGGTTTGTTGCGATAGCATAAAATGCACTTGTGAACTACCTGCTTAACTATACTTCGAGCATTGATAATCCAGTACTTGTCACGAAGGATGCTCAGGAGAGTTTGGCATCCAGCATGGAGGTGTTGACGATGCGTAGCTTCAACGAGGGTTCGCACGAATGGGTGTGCCTTGGGAAGGAGAATTGGGTGTTTCGTAGACCACGGCAGTGATGAATTAGAAATTCTTCCACCCACTCTGATTATGTCATCGTGCAGAAATGGCGATAATTGATTGAGTGTGGAATTACGATTGACCTCAGATGTTTGTAGTGTTTTGTAATCTTCGGCAAATTCTACACTCTGGATATATCGGCACACAGTCATTAGAGACTCATCTAGTTCTTTGGCCGTGATTGGTCCCGATTCCACGAAGCGATGACGAAGGGATGAAATAAAACGTTTAGCGTAAGCAAATATCCGAAGCAGTTTTCCGTACCTATTCACATATTTATGTTCAGCTATGATATCTTCTTGTGGCGACGATGTTAATGAAACACAAAATGCGCGCTGTTCTGGAAGTTCTTGCGAAGCGGCAACTGGGTTGCGTGGCCAGAACTCACTTTCCCTTGTCAAAAAATCTGGCCCACTGAACCACAATTTATTATCGATGAGGGCCTCTACTAACGTTCCACGCGATACTAAATCTGCTGGATTCTCTTCGGATGGGACATGATGCCATGTGAAGTCAGCAGTAATGTGTTGTATTTTTGCAACTCGGTTGGCGACGAATGTTGTCCAGCAATGTGGTTCGCGTTGCAACCATGACAAGGTGATAGTTGAGTCAGACCAACAGTGTACATTGCTCTTCTGTGCGCTGAATGTTTCTAAAATCGAATGAAGCAGCTCTGAGAGCAACAGAGCAGCACAAAGCTCCAATTTAGGTAGGGTTATCTCCTTCGTTGGTGCAACTCGTGACTTGGCACAGATAAGAGTTGAATGGATAACATTTTCATCAGAAGAAACGGCATAGATACATGCCCCATAAGCCTTACCGCTTGCATCTGCAAAGGCATGTAAATTAGTGTTATTGTTAAAGTATACGTACCGTGGCACTTTGATCCGATTGACGAGGGTCAGTTGATGGCAGATACTCTCCCATTCTGTGTGAATAGAAAGCGGTATACTCTCATCCCATGCTAGACGTAGTTTCCAGAGGCGTTGCAACAAGATTTTGCACTTAACGATGATAGGATTAAGTATTCCTAGCGGGTCGAAGAAGCTTGCTACTTGTGCCAATATAGTGCGTTTGGTTAGCTTCGATGAATTATGTTGCGATGAGCGGTACGAGAAGATGAATTTGTCCCTTGTTGGTGACCATTTCAGTCCCAGAGCCTTTATGTAACTCATTTCATCTGCTGTGATAATTTCTTCAACGTCACAGCTTGGTATGTCTTCAATAATTTCGTTGCAATTGGACGCGAATTTACGAAGTGGAAACCCACCTGATGCTAGTAGTGCGGTAACTTCAGTCTTGATTTCTAGCACTTCCCCTATTGTTTTCCCCCCTGTCATGAGGTTGTCGACGTAGAAGTCGCGAAGAGTGACTCGCGATCCAATAGGGTAGCTTTCGAGGTTTTCACGTGCAAGTTGTTGTAAGCAGCGAACTGCTAGGAATGGGGCGCAGCTGGTACCGTACGTTACCGTTTAAAGTTGATATGTTATTAGAGGCTCTGCAGGAGAGTTACGCCACAATATACACTGTCACTTTGCATTGCGTAGATCAACGATGATTTGCCGATACATTTTAGTGATGTCGGCCATAAGAACGAACCGGTGAGTTCGAAACCGAAGCAGAATTTTTACAATATCGTCTTGTAGTGTGGGCCCTGCGTGTAGAATTTCGTTTAAGGACCGCCCATTTGAAGTGCGATATGAAGCGTCGAATACTACACGCAATTTGGTTGTCGAACTCTCCTCCTTTACAACGCAGTGGTGGGGAATGTAGGTACCTACCTTCGAAGCTAACGCGCCCGGATCGACTGGTACCATATGTTGTAGCTCAATGTATTCTTGCATGAATGCCTTGTACTCTTGGTGAAGAATGCGGTTACTCTGAATTCTCTTTTCCATGGCGAAAAATCTTCGACGTGCCGTTTCCAAGGAGTTACCTAACCCAGCAGGATTTTCTTTGAAGGGGAGACGTACGATGAACTTCTTCGTAACCACGCAACGTATCGTATTTTCTCGAAAATGTTTTTCACACTCATGCTGAGTTGTTGCGTTATCGACAAGTGGTTTGTAGCAAACGTCTTCTACATTCCAGAACCTTTCCAGAAGAGATTCAAGCGATGAATTCGTTAGTGACGACGACTCGGTGTACGTTGTTGAGGATGAAGTAAACACCGAGGATAATGAGAGCGAAGAAGACGTAGTGAGGGCTCCAGCCACTACCCAACCCAGTTGCGTCTTTTGCAGAATGGGTAAGTGTTTCTGCAGTTTTATTTGCCCCACAGACAGGATGTCGAAGAAAATGCCGGCACCAAGAAGCAAATCAATGACACCAGGGATATGAAATGTTTTGTCGGCCAAGTTGATGTTTTGAGGTATCCCCCATTCAGCAATCTCTATAGGGCATCGTGGTTGAGATGAAGAAATCGATGGCATGATGACGGCTTCCACTAGTGACGTAAATCCAGTGTGCATGGATTTGACTCCAATAAGAGCCACGTATTTTGCTTTCGTTCGTAGTGCGCCTATTCCGCTGATTTCCATAGCAATTTTGGTTCGAAATAATTTCAGCATATTGGCGATGCGTTCTGATATGAAATTAAGCTGAGATGCCGAGTCGAGCAGCGCTCGAGCCGTAATTGACTTACCTTTATTGTTGTGAAGTTGTACTACAGCTGTAGCAAGGATTACATCATTGCTCTTCATATGTGAATGCAGTGACGCTGCTGGTGCTTGGATGGGGTCTGGTGATGTTAGTGTCGATGGCGAATTACGGTGAAGTAGGGTATGATGACTCACCTTGCAATGTTGGCATCGATTGGTTGATGGACACTTGCTAGACTGATGATTTTTACCCAGGCAATTTAAACAAAGATTCCTTTTCTTAGCGACGTCATACCTCTGCAATGGGTCCATAGCGGCAAATTTACTACATTTAAAAGCACTATGTGTGGCCGCTTCATCGCACAGTGGACATTTATTGTTATTCGATGTGGTGACCAATACTGAGCCAGCCTTTGATGGACGCGCTGCGAATTTAGATGAGCTGTTTTTACTTGATACGTTGTTGCTGGCCTTTACCATGTTTATTGTTTGGCAACGGCGCTCGATGAACGAGACCAGATCGTCCCATGATGGAAGTTGAAAGGCATTAGTTGTAGCACTATCCCATTTGACTGACACTTCCTCCTCCCATTTCAACTGTGTTTCATGGTCCAATTTGGCAACGATGAGGTGCAGTAAAATACCATCGGCGATTTGGTTGCGAGTTGCCAAGGACTGCATAGCACGAAGATGAGCATTTATGGAGTCGATGAATTCTCGTAAAGTGGCAACTGTCGGGTGACTGATAGCTCCGTTGTCGAAGATGGCTTGCAAGTGCGATTGAAAAATATACCGCTTATTATCGTAGCGGTTAACAAGTAACTCTATAGCCCGTTGATAATTATCGTGTGTAACTTCCAGCGACTGTATTAAGCGAAATGCACTGTCACTTAAGCAAGAGCGTAGGTATTGGAAATTCTCCACGTCATCAAGTCCTGTGTTGTTGTGTACTATAACCTTAAACATATTATAAAAGTCAAGCCATTCCGTGTGTTTCCCACTAAATTTCGTTAGCTGCAGCTTAGGTAATCTGTGCGATGCTGGTTGCGATGACGAAGACGAAGAATTCGGTGTAGGAACTATAGTGCTACTAAACCCATCACTCCGACGAAGTGCAGCTATACGATCGATTATGATGCTTTTTACTTCACAAAACGATTCTTCGAAAGTTAATCGGTGATCTAGCTCAAACTGAGACTCATCAAGATGCTCCAACTCCGATTGTAGTCTTTCAAATGTGGTGAAATGATGCTCCAAAAGCGCAAGTTTAGATTCCAGCTGTGAATACGTCAAATTGTTTAATTGCTGCGCGTTTTCACGCAGTTCGGAGATTCGGCGACATAGTTGTTCTCGTTGCAGCTCCTTGACGTGTATGTTGTTGGCATTTGATGCTATTGGTGTCAATTGGGCATATGCATCAAATGTTCGATCTTCGTTGGTCTGTGACATTTTGACTGATGAGTCTTGTTAATGATGCGAGCCGGGGTGATCCGGCTCGAAGGACCTATGGATGAGTTATAGAGCGTTTTCTACAACTTTTGACCTTCAACCAAACTTGCGAAGGGTTCTTCAATTAAAGAATTGTTAACCGAACAATTTCGAATTAATAAATTGATTTATTGGAGTTCACTCTTCGATGGTTACAAAGTTAATAATCTTAAAAGCTAAAAACGAATTCAATGCTAGCAGAAAAAATATGTAGGAACATTCCATGGAAAAGCTCTGTTATATTACATTGACGATTACCGTAGAAAATCTCGTATGATTTCTTGAAATAGGTAAACAAAACAATAAGTGCGAAGAGACCAAAAACTATGCGTTTTGTTATGTGTGCATATGTAAAATTATATGTATATCCAACAACCCAAATGTATGAATGCTGCAGCGACTAAGGCGATGACGACGGTAGATGGACAGTGGGTTGAGCATAAAGCGAAGAAATTAGCTAAATGCAAGCAACGACAACGACAGCGATGATGTGACGTTAGAATCGTATGTATGTATCGATGTATGTATGTGCGACGTAGAGAGTAATGCAAATTCGAAGACTGGTTGGAAATGCATGTGCGACGTAGGTTGAACAATAAGGAGGGGCGTAAACAATTGTCTTTCAAAAATTTTTATTCGGTTGAAATATTTAAAAACGTTTTGTAACATACTTTTAGGAGCGGTTAAATAAAAATATTTTATAAAAATAAATAGTGCTTATTATTAAATAGTGATTTATATATTAAATACCACAAAGACATTCTAGGGGTACCCGGGTCCACGTTTTGGGCTATATCTCGAGACCCTAGCCTCCCAGTTGTATGAAAATTATCCTGTATAATAGAACTCATCAACAGCTTTCATTAGTTATCCATATTGTGTAAACACATTCTAGGGGTAGCCGGGTCCACGTTTTGGGCTATATCTCGAGACCCTAGCCTCCCAGTTGTATGGAAATTATCCTGTACTAAATCATTCATCAACAGCTTTCATTTGTTATCCATATTGTATAAACAAATTCTAGGGGTACGCGGGACCACGTTTTGGCCTATATCTCGAGACCCTAGCCTCCCAGTTGTATGAAAATTATTCTGTACTATAGCACTTATCAACAGTTTTCATTTGATATACATATTGTATAAACACATTCTAGAAGTACCCGGGTCCACGTTTTCGGCTATATCTCGAGACCCTAGCCTTCCAGTTGTATGAAAATTACCCTGTACTATAGCACTCACCAACAGCTTTCATTTGATATCCATATTTATAAACACATTCTAGGGGTACCCGGGTCCACGTTTTGGCCTATATCTTTAGGCCCTAGTCACCCAGTGGTATGGAAATTATCCTGTACTATAGCACTCATCAACAGCTTTCATTTGATATACATATTGTATAAACACATTCTAGGGGTACACGGGTCCACGTTTTGGGCTATATCTCGAGACCCTAGCCTCCCAGTTGTATGAAGATTATCCTGCACTATAGCACTCATCAACAGCTGTCATTTGATACCCATATTGTATAAACACATTCTAGGGGTACCCGGGTCCACGTTTTGATCTGAAGACCTTAGACACGTAGCGAAAAAAAAGGTAGACGTTGGCCGATTCTCAGACCTACCAATATGCTGACAAAATTTCATGAGAATCGGTTTAGGCGTTTCGGAGGAGTTCAGCCTCTAAAACCGTGACAGGGGAATTTTATATATTAGATTATTATATATTAATTTCGTCACGTATCCCAAAATTGTAAGTCCTTAACGGAAAATAGATAGACCCACCATTAAGTATACCGAAATAATCAGGATGAAGAGCTGAGTTGATTTAGCCATGTACGTCTGCACGTCTGTCCGTCTGTCTGTTTGTATGCCAACTAATCCCTCAATTTTTGAGATATCTTCATAAAATTTGGTGAGCGGTTGCGTTTGGGTGTCCGATCAGACATTTGTCGGAACCAGTCGGATCGGACCACTATGGCATATATCCTCCATACAACCGATTTTTTAGAAAAAAAGGATTTTTGTCATATCTTCCTCAATTTATCAGATTGAAGCTTCAAACTTCACCATATACTTTCGTATATTGCACATATTGTTGTCTGAAACAATTGATGAGATCGGTCGTATATATAGTATATGTCCCACAACCGATTGTTCAGATAAGAAACTTTTCGTAATTACTGCCCTATTTTAAGAGCTAGAGGCTTTAAATTTCAACAAATGCTTACGTATATATCATATATTTTTGTCTGAAAAAATCATAAAGATCGGTGGTATATATAGTATATATATATATTTTCGCAATTTGAGCCCCATTTTAACAGCTAGAAGCTTCAAATTTCACCAATTGCTTACGTATATAGTATGCATTGTTGTGTGAAAAAATCATAGAGATCGGTGATATATATAATATACTAGCTTTATCCGGCGTACGTTGTAACGCCTGAGATCGAATGAATGTTGTGTAATTTTTTCTGTTTTGTTTGTTGGTAATTTTGTTTATTGTTCTGTAAATTGAATCGAATTATTTACGCATATTTGGTGAAATTTTCATTTAAACCATTTTATTATTGTATCTTAGTGTAATGTAAGTGGGTACACAATATTTTTGGTTTTTTCGTTCGGTGCAAAGATAAACAAATTTTTTGGCATTACAACTCTAGAGCAAGCAACCTAAGCATGATTGGTGGCCATGGGAAAAGCACGGACTCTGTAAATGTAATCCTGCAACAGTAAGCGATTGTCCTTCGTTGCTTCGATTACATTCGGCATTAATTTCTTAGTGCAAAGTCTGGTTCAATTGCACAATTTTGGTGGGTCTACACCGCATAGGTAAAACCTCATTTTTAGTGAAGGTGCCACGCCCCTTTTTTCCCAATTCCACATTTTACTTGAGGTGTTAGGACTTAACCTCATATAGCTCCTTACCAATTTTCATTATCCTACCATTACTACATCCAGAGATATGCAGTATGATATATTCCATTTGTATAGGAGGTGCCACGCCCCCTTTTTCCTAATTCCTCATTCTCTTGGTGGTGTTAGGGATTCACTTCATATAACTCCTTACTGAATTTCAATGTTCTGGCATGTATACATTTAGAGTTATGAGTACCAATGATTTCATTTGCATGGGAGGTGCCACGCCGCTTTTATATATATCGAAATTACTTTTAGCCTAAAACATTATAGTTAATCGAAATTGAAGTGCGGGAAATATGTTTCCATACCGAACACACACATACACAAACACACATACAGAATTTGATTTTTATATATATAGATAAACACTGTCTAGGGGTACACGGGCCCACGTTGTGGCCTATATCTCGAGACCCTAATCACACAGGGGTACGAAAAATACCCCATATTAAAGTGCTCATAAATAGCTTCCATTTGGTTCTCATATTGTACAAACAAATCCCAGGATTACCTAGGTCCACAGAACAGGATAGGAAGTATCCTATATCCGTCTCCTGGTTTTAAGCTACCTTTCCACCTATTTTCATCTAAATCGGTTCATCCGTCCTTGTGTTATAAATAGTGTAACTAATACCACTTTATTTTATATACATATTATAGAGTTATCCTGGTCCACATTTTGGTCGATATATCTAAAACGTTTCCAAATCTTTGGAATTTTTTTAGCATATAACCATGTCGAGCCACCACCAAATCTATGCTCAAAATTTCATCTCAATCGGTTCAGCCGTTCTCGAGCTTTGTGGTCCAGAAAAAAGAGCTTCCAAAATATATAATAAATTTTTCTAAAAAAAAATCATAACTCAAGAATGGCTAAACCGATTTGGGATTTCAAAATCAACTAACCATCATCTCTCCTTCCTGTATCTTTCCTAAAAATTTCATGGCAATCTGTCGAGCCGTTCTCGAGTTATGGAGTGACAATCAAAATGTACACTTCTTTTTATATATATAGATATATGATGGTAAATATGTGAGATGGTTACCCTGAACACCGGTTCAAGTTGGCATCACCAAGACACCTGTCAGTAGTAACTCGTGTGAAGAGAGAGTAGCTGAAGAAAAGTTGACACAGACAGCCGCAAGTTTAACATCCACCTTCGTTCATTCATTTTTATGTTCATTTTATAATTGAAATACATTTTCTTTATTCATTAAATCATTCCAATCAATATACGCAATATTGAATACCAATAAACTATTCATTGTTTACATGGGGGCTCAACCATTTGAACGTGTTTTAGTGGAATGTTGTTTCGTTCATTCAAAAAATAGTGGAGTCGAAGCAGCAAAACGAAAGCAGAACAGCCAAAGAAGACAGCAGTACAGAGCAGCGACCAGAAGCCGAGGTCGATACAAATACAGCAACGAAATCAGTAGAAGCAGATCACTTAATCGAAACGAGTGGTGAAATAAATTTCAGCAGCAACAGCAGAGAAAAACGAAGAAGTAACTGTGGTTATAGCAGCAGTTCTAAAATCAACGAACACAGAAGCAGCGTGTACGTCCAGTGAAACTAATAGCGTTGACATTAGTAGCAGAGGCAAATACGAAGCAGAGGTTACAGCAACAGACATTGTAGTAGAAACAACGAGTTCCATTTCAACAAACGCAGTCACATATACGTTCACCAAAAACGAAATGACAAAGGAGGGTAGTAACGAATTGGTTAAGGCGCCGTAGCAAAGTATTGAGCAAAGCAGCAGAAATGGCGTAACAGTTTATGAGGTGGGTTTTGTCGAAGGCTGAGGTAGCACTCAGTCAATCCAGCGTAAAGTAGAGGTCCCACAAAACCCCCATTTAATAAAAACACAGTTGTTATGTGTTAATGACGAATACACGCACACACACACGGCTTGACGGGTAGTGAAGGCAGCAGCTTTCCGTGCAAAGATGGCGGGGGAGGGAGGCGAGCGGCGGCTAACGGTCGTTGTAATAGCAGAGGGGTAGGTGCGGCGGTCGAACGGCGGACAGTATTAGCGGACAGATTGGTACAGCGGTATGCAGTGGCGGGATTAGCACGGCGGCTGGACGGTGGACAGTATTAGCGGACGTATGGATGTTGTGGTATAGACGCGGTGACGGTACCAGCGAGCTGGTTGGACGGTGGTGAGGTAGCAGTGGCTAACGGTCGTCGTAGCAGCGGCGCAATGGCGGTTGGATAGCAGGCGGCCAACGGTCGTCGGAGCAGCGGCGCAAAGGCGGTAGGATATCGGGTGGCCAACGGTCGTCGGAGCAGCGGCGCAACGGCGGTAGGATAGCGAACGGCTTACGGTTGTCGTAGCGGCGTCGCAATTGCGTAGGATAGCGACGACAATAATAGGGCAACGGAGCGCGTACCAGTGGGGGTGACCAGTAGCGGTGGTTGCGGGTGGCGGCTTCCTGCGAGGACGCTGTCTCAGTGATGGCGGCGGAGGGACCTGCGAGGAAATGAATAAAAGAGTTATGGTTAATGCCGGTCCGCCAGCTGAACACCACCGCCTCCATGCCCGCAAGAATGCAGGGCTGGATGCGGAGTTGTACCAGCCGGGTCCTTGTAGGTCGATCCGTGGGCTGAGGGGAAGTGCGCCTTGACGGCACAGCGGTAGCCCCTTTAGCCGACGGGTCGCTCCACTGCCTGAGCCAGGACTGAGGGGAAGGGATCTGTTGGCCGAACGGCAGCGAGCCCCCCTTACTTAGCTGGGAAAACCATAAAGGCGACAACCCGTTGTCCCCGCAAGCAAGGGTTGACCAGTGCCAAGGCAGCACCCCTTCAACTCAGCTAGTCAGGAGGAGTGACTGGGTTGCTTAATAAAGCAACCACTTCCTCTGACTAACCTGCGAGGAATGAAGTGACAACAGCAAATTCATTCTCTTTTATACTGCTTCTGCTATGATGCGAGTGAGAAATGAACCGCTAATTGGGTACTTCAGTTTGCCATTTACTGTGAGTTGGCGTACTGTGTGCATATTCTTGTTATCGCCAAATGCTATTCGCATGCATTGGTATGTAGCTGCTGCTGTTGGCTACCTGTTAATGTACTATGTATGTATACTCTCATGCGTAGGTGAAAAAGGGTTAGAGTGGGGGTCTCAGGCGTAGGAGAAAAAGGGTTACAGTGGGGGTCGTACTATTGTAACGCTACGTTACAAGTTGACAGTTTTGCAAAAATAGTACCAGAATATGATGGCTCGTCAACACCAGTGCGACAATGGATTAGCAAATTCGACGCAAATGCAGATGCATACGAATTGACTGCAAAACAAAAATATGTGAACGCTCGCAATAAGATGAAAGGCACAGCGAAATTGTTGTTGGAAACGGCGACAGTATCAACTTACGAATCAATATGCGAGATGTTAATCGAAGAATTTGACAGAAAGCTGTGCAGTAACGAAGTACATAAAATGTTAGGAGAACGGCGAAAGAAGGTATCAGAAAGTTTTCATGAATATGTATTAAATATGCGAAAGATTGCTGCATTAGGGTGTGTGGATAATGAGTCTGTAATAAAATATATTGCTGATGGCCTACAAGTGCGTGACGATCTAAAATGTCCTCTTTATAGTGTGCCAACATTTAAAGATTTCATTAAATGTTATGAGTTAATTGAGTCGGTCGGAAAAAGTGTTTGTATGCAAACTAGTCCCTCAAATTTTGAGATATCTTGATAAAATTTGGTGAGCGGGTGTATTTGGGTGTCCGATTAGACATTTGTCGGAACCGGGCGGATCGGACCACTATAGCATATATCCTCCATACAACCGATTTTTCAGAAAAAGGGGATTTTTGTTATATCTTCTTCAATTTATCAGATTGAAGCTTCAAACTTCACCATATACTTTTGTATATTGCACATATTGTTGTCTGAAACAATTGATGAGATCGGTCGTATATATAGTATATATCCCACAAACGATTGTTCAGATAAGAAACTTTTCGTAATTACTACCCTATTTTAAGGGTTAGAGGCTTCAAATTTCAACGAATGCTTGCGTATATAGCATATATTGTTGTCTGAAAAAAGATCGGTGGTATATATGGTATATATATGGTGGTATATATAGTATATATATATATATTTTCGCAATATGATCCCCATTTTAACAGCTAGAAGCTTCAAATTTCATCAATTGCTTACGTATGTAGTATATATTGTTGTGTGAAGAAATCATAGAGATTGGTGATATATATAATATACTAGCTTTATCCGGCGTACGTTGTAACGCCTGAGATCGAATGAATGTTGTGTAATTTTTTCTGTTTTGTTTGTTGGTAATTTAGTTTATTGTTCTGCAAATGTAATCGAATTATATACGCATATTTGGTGTAATTTTCATTTGAACCATTTTATTATTGTATCTTATTGTAATGTAAGTAGGTACACAATATTTTTTGTTTTTTCGCTCGGTGCAAAGATAAACAAATTTTTTGGCATTCCAACTCTAGAGCAAGCAACCTATGCATGATTGGTGGCCATGGGAAAAGCACGGACTCTGTAAATGTAATCCTGCAACAGTAAGCGATTGTCCTTCGTTGCTTCGATTACATTCGGCATTAATTTCTTAGTGCAAAGTCTGGTTCAATTGCACAATTTTGGTGGGTCTAAATTTCGAAGAAGCATGATTGGTGGTTCTAAAGAGTTTAGAAATTCAATTGGATAATTCACAATTTGATTTTCATCTGTAACTGTGTCGATAGATTTATATTTCGTCACTTCACCAGGAATTTGGTTTTGAATGCGATCATTGATTTTGTTAACATGATCATTTTTGGGACCTAAGACTGCTCGTTCCATAGCCAAAAAAAACTTCAATTTAAAATTCTTAATTTTGAAATATGAAAAACCTTCGTCTTGATCGAAGAAACCTACAGCCAAATTTGGTGATGATTGAAGAGTGGGAAATACTTTTCCATAGGTAACACACAGATACACAGAATTTGATTTCGATATATATACATGTAGATAGACTGAAGCTAACAAATTTTTTTAACGGCGGCAGATTGCTAAAGCTCCAAAATGAATAATAACCAAACTCAACAATGCAGTCAAACTTTAGGTGTTAAAATAATCTAAGTTTGTACGGCAGCCATAGTTCTGAAAAACCACATTTGTAGGGAAGGTGCCTTAACTTAACCTCATATAGCTCCTTACCAATTTTCGCTATCCTACCATTACTACATCCAGAGATATGCAGCATGATATATTCCATTTGTATGGGAGGTTCCACGCCCCCTCTTTCCTAATTCCACATTCTCTTGGTTGTGTTTGGGATTCACTTCGTATAACTCCTTACTGAAGATTTCATTTGTATGGGAGGTGCCACGCCCCTTTTATATGTATCGAAATTACTTTTAGCCTAAAACATTATAGTTGATCGAAATTGAAGTGTCTGAAGAATTTGATTTTTATATATATAGATACACACTGTCTAGGGGTACACGGGCCCAAGTTTTGGCCTATATCTCGGGACCCTAATCACACAGGGGTACGAAAAATACCCCGTATTAAAGTGCTCATAAATAGCTCCATTTGGTACTCATATTGTACAAACACATCCCAGAATTACCTAGTTCCACCGAAGGGGATAAGAAGTATCCTATATCCGTTTCCTGGTTTTAAGCTACCTTTCCACCTATTTTCATCTAAATCGGTTCATCCGTTCTTGTGTTATAAATAGTGTAACTAATATATTGTTGAGTGAAAAAATCATACAGATCGGTGATATATATAATATATATATGATGGTATATATAGTATATATATGGCATATATATATTTTTTTGCAACTTCAGCCCCATTTTAACAGCTAGAAGCTTCAAATTTCACCAATTGCTTACGTGTATAACATATATTGTTGTGTGAAAATCAAAGAGATCGGTGATATATATAATATATAAATGATGGTATATATATTATATATATAGTATTGTTATGAATATTAGCAAAATTAAGGAGTGCTGCTATCTCTAGGTCGATGCTAAGCAGTGACGTGAATTCACATCAATAATTCAATCATTATGTCTACACATATGTACGTACACGCAGAGGAGAAGCAACGCACAAACACATGCAGATATCTTATCTGAGATATGCAATTATAATTGTGGAAATGTCGCCATCTACAGCATAAAAACCACTGGGAAACCACGGAGTAGAAAAGTGGTACATCTGGAGATGCTAGCGGCGTTTAGATCGGGAGATTCGTCTGATCGGGATGATCAGGCTTAGGTGGAGGGCAGTGTTACGAATATTAGTAAAACTAAGGGGTGCTGCTATCTCTAGGCCGATCCTAAGCAGTGACGTGAATTCACATCAATAATTCAATCATTATGTATCTACATAAACGAAACATAAATTGCGTCTACACATATGTACCATGTACGTATACGAGCAGCGGAGAATCAATGCACAAACGCATGCATATATCTGAGATACTCTTGAAAGTATGCAATGAAATAAGCTATAAAATTGTGCAATTGTAGTTAGAGCTGAGAAGTTTGAGAGCTGATGGACTAGAAGATTCTGGAAATGGAAGCGCCTAGAAGATGCGAACTTTGAAATCAGAGAGCATAAAAGTCAGAAAATGTAGAGGCGCTGGAATTCAGTTTGATTTGAGCTATCAAGCAGTTTCGATTAAGACGCTATATAGCGAGCCATAGCAGTATTATTTTGGAAGTCAGTTTCATTTAAGCTATCAGTTTGGTTATTAAGCCAGCTAGTTGCAAAGCATAAGTGTTATTGTGAAGTACTTTAATAAAGGACATTTTTCCATTATTCAATATTGGAGTTATTTATTCAACAGTTAAGTGATACGAACGTTGGCAGAAAAAGGGCAAATAAGAATATTTTCAAGTAAATTCGTTACAATTGGTGTCAGAAGAGGAATTGTTGAATAAATTCCAGAGGACAACAAGGACATGGCAAAGTTCAGTGAATTGAAGATCCAGCAACTAAAGAAGGAGTTGGAGAGCCGTGGATTGAATACAAGCGGCGTTAAACTCGAACTTCTGGCACGACTACGAGAGGCAATGGAAGCAGAAGGAATTGATGTGGACGAGTATGTCTTTTATCCTGATGTGGTCGAGACAACAACAAAAATTTAAGAGAAAAACGAAACATCGCAGACAGTTACGAGCACAGACTTAAATATGATTTTGGCTGCAATATCTGCTCAAACATCGACAGTATCATCTCAGGTGGAATCCCAAGAGACACGAATAACATCGAAGATGAAAGCACAAGAAACGCGTATGTCAGAAATGTCGACACATATTACATGGAAGATTGAAGCACAAGAAACGCGTATGTCAGAAATGTCGACACAGATTACATCGAAGATTGAAGCACAAGAAACGCGTATGTCAGAAGTGTCGACACAGATTACATCCAAGATGTAAACTCAACTGGAAGAACAAAAGACATATATGGCATCTCAGTTGGCTGAGCAGTTGAATGCACAGGAGGCCCGCATATCCTCGCAGCTGGAGGCACAGGAGATTAGGGTAACATCAAAGCTGGAAGCACAGGATACAAAAATTGTGCAGCTCGAGGACAAAATTGATGCCGAGATAGAAGCTTTGAGAGGTCGTATACAGGAGTTGCAAATGAATCGCCCAGCTGTTTCAGCGAGTAATCCAAAGGTAAAAACATCATCCTTTGACGGTTCTGTTGCTTTCCAGGTGTATAAGATTCAGTATGAGAAGACCGCAGCAGTGAACAACTGGAATGCTGAAGATAAAGTTGCTGCACTGTTCATGGCGTTGAAAGGGCTTGAGATTTTACAAACCATTCCAGAGGGCGAACGGAACTGTTATGAAGCATTGATGGGCGCTCTAGAGAGACGATACGGAACTGAGCATAGGAGACCGATATACCAAATGGAGTTGCTGAACCGCTTCCAGAGGCATGGTGAAACATTGCAAGAGTTTGCGTCGGATATTGAAAGGCTAGCAAATTTAGCGAATGCGGACGCACCCGTGGAATACACTGAAAGGGTAAAGATTCAGATCTTTATAAATGGCATACGGGACGTCAAAACAAAGCGAGCTACATTCAGGAAACAGCGTCGCTTCTGTGTAAGCCAGTTTTCAAAGCACGCCGTGTGGAAGTAGCAAGGGCAGAGTGGGTAGACGCAAAATTGGATGCGCTGAAAGGATCGTAAAAGCGGAGTGAAAAAGTTTTCAAATGCGGGAAGTCCGGTCACATTGCACGTCATTGCGATCTTGGTCCTAATAGTTCCAGCAATGTGGGTGGGCGTAAACGCAAAGCTGGAGGAGATGAGCAAGAGCTTGTCGGATGTAAAGAACGAAAACTTGCCCCGGCTATTGAATGTCCTGTGATATCTGTGTCGCAAATTGGAAGGAAATCAAGCAGTCTTACCGTCAGAGGGAGTGTGTCTGGCAAGGAGCGTGTACTGACTGTAGATACGGGCGCATCTCATTCCTTGATCCGATCTGACTGGGTCAACAGGAGAGTAAGACCGTTACCTGGAGCAAGGTTGCGTACGGTCACTGGCGAGTATAACCAAGTCCAGGGAGAAGTGATATGTGAAGTCTTGATTGGAAAGGTCACAGTTCTACACAAATTCGTTGTGGCGGAGATCGTTGATAAAGTCATATTGGGAGTGGACTCCTTGGTTGACCATGACATCAATATCAATATGCAGAGAAGGGTGATGCGGTTTGAGAACCAGGATATACCACTTAACTTCAAGTTGGAGAAAGGGTTCAGTAGTAATCGAGTAATGGTGGAGAAGACTCGACAAAGGCCACGAAAGTCAAAAGGAAAGGTTGGTGGATCGAATGGACCAAATAAAGAGAAATTAAAAGTACCTGCAAGAAAAAGACCGGCATCGACAAACCCTAATGGACGCACTGAAACGACTGAATGAAATTTTCAGAAAGAATGCAAAGGTGGTTTCAAGCCAGCGCGCACTACTGTTGTGAAATGTCCAGACGATATTGATGATGCAAAGTCAATCCGTCAAGTGCAAGCTCTGCGAAGAAGTTCATTGGCCAAACAACAGAGTGCGAGGGAAAGATCAAGAATAATGAGTAGTAAGAAACGCAGGTACAATGATAACAAAAATTCGGAAGGTTTCTTGGAAGGAGATTTGGTACTCTTATACAACCCTCACCGGCGGAAAGGTGTTCCATCCAAGATTCGGTGCAGTTGGGAAGGCCAGTACAAAGTTGTGAAGAAGATCAGTGATACCATCTACCGCATACAAACCACTGGGAAACCACGGAGTAGAAAAGTGGTACATCTCGAGATGCTAGCGGCGTTTAGATCGGGAGATTTGTCTTATCGGGACGATCAGACTTAGGTGGAGGGCATTGTTACGAATATTAGCAAAACTAAGGGGTGCTGCTATCTCTAGGCCGATGCTAAGCAGTGACGTGAATTCACATCAATAATTCAATCATTATGTATCTACATAAACGAAACAATAATTGCGTCTACACATATGTACCATGCACGTATACGAGCAGCGGAGAGTCAATGCATAAACACATGCATATATCTGAGATACTCCTGAAAGTATGCAATGAGAGAAGCTATAAAATCGTGCAATTGTAGTTACAGCTGAGAAGTTTGAGAGCTGATGGACTAGAAGATTCTGGAAATGGAAGCGCCTAGAAGATGCGAACGTTGAAATCAGAGAGCATAAAAGTCAGAAAATGTAGAGGCGCTGAAATTCAGTTTGATCTGAGCTATCAAGCAGTTTCGATTAAGACGCTATCTAGCGAGCCATAGCAGTATTATTTTGGAAGTCCGTTTCAATTAAGCTATCAATTTGGTTATTAAGCCAGCTAGTTGCAAAGTATAAGTGTTATTGTGAAGTACTTTAATAAAGGCCATTTTTCCGTTATTCAATATTGGAGTTATTTATTCAACAGTTTAGTGATACAAACCTTGGCAGAAAAAGGGCAAATAAGAGGATTTGCAAGTAAATTCGTTACAGTATATATGGGGTATTCCATCCCATTTCCACCAATTTTGAACCCGACCCCTTTAGAATTGGCTGAAAGTTTTTCTTCTTTTTCTAGCTTACAAAAGACGTTTTTCAGAAGTTTTTCAAATTTTTTCATCCAACTCAAAAAAAAGTTGTGAATTTAAAAAAAAAACACCGTTTTTGTCTTCAAAATGCTATAACTTTTTCAAAAATTGACCGTTTGGGATTTTTTTTTAATTTTTTTTTAAATGTACTTTTCGGAAAAAATTCAAAAAAATGTTCAAAGTTTTTTTTTGTAATTTTTCAGTTTTTCGAGATTTTTCGAATTTCGCCCTTTTTTTTCTCATAAAAAACTTCAATCAATTCTGTAATCATCCCCACTAATCCCGGAGTGGGCCGAGAATTTTTTTGTTTTTATTTAATTGCAAAAAAAAACTTTAAAATTTTGTTTGTATTTTTTTCGAAAAGTAAATTTAAAAACATATTGTTACGAATTTGCTTGCAAATCCTCTTATTTGCAATCCTCTGCTAAGTTCGTATCACTAAACCGTTGTATAAATAACTCCAATATTGAATAATAGAAAAATGGCCTTTATTAAAGTACTTCACAATAACACTTATACTTTGCAATTAGCTGGCTTAATAACCAAACTGATAGCTTAAATGAAACTCTACTATTCAAAATAATACTGCTATTGCTCGCTAGATATCGTCTTAATCGAAACTGCTTGACAACTCAAATCAAACTGAGTTCCTTCTTATTCGCTTGCGCCGCTTTTATAGTTTACGCTGCATACATCTAGGCTCTTCTATTTCCAGAACTTACCAACTATTTCGTGTGTTTATAGTTCTCATATAGTTTCTACTTGTTTCCAATTGTCTTTTCAGCGACTCTCAGATGTATGTGAGTTTGTAGTTTACAGTCTCTCGCATACACATAGGCGTATAAGTAAATGCATCTGTGTGTCACATCTCTCGGCTGCCTTATATATGTGTATAAATGATTTGATTATTGACGTAAATACCGCTTAGCGTGGCCTTAGCATCGCCTTAGTGATGGTATAGCTTAGTGATGCTAATATCCGTGACACTGCCCTCCACCTTAGTCTGATCGTCCCGATCAGACGAATCTCTCGGTCTAACCGCTACTAGCCTCTCCAAATGAACCACCCTTCTATTTCGTGGTTTCCCAATTGTTTGTATGCGGTAGATGGCATCACTGATCCTTTTTACAACTTTGTACAGGGCTTCCCATCTGCACCAAAATTTGGAAGGAACACCTTTCCGCCGGTGGGGGTTGTACAACAGTACCAAATCTCTCTGCAAGAAACCTTCCGAATTATTTTTGTTGTCGTACCTGTATTTCATCTTACTACTCATTATCCTGGATCGTTCCCTCGCACTCTGTTGCTTGGCCAATGAAGAACTACTTCGCAGAGCTTGATCTTGACGGATTGACTTTGCATCATCAGTATCGTCTTGACTTTTCACAACAGTAGTACGCGCTGGCATGAAACCACCCTTGCATTCTTTCTGGAAAATTCTTTCAGTCGTTTTAGTGCGTCCATTAGGGTTTGTCAATGCCAGTGTTTTTCTCGCAGGTACTTTTGATTTCGCTTTATTTGGCCCATTCGATCCATCAACCTTTGCTCGATCTACTTTCCTTGACTTTCGTGGTCTCTTCGAATCTCCTCCACCAGCACTCGCTTACTGCTGAACCCTTTTTCCAAACTGAAGTTAAGTGGCACATCTTGGTTCTCATAATGCACCACCCTTCTCTGCATATCGATCTTGATGTCATGGTCAACCAAGAAATCCATTCCCAATAAACATCATCAACAATCTCCGCCACAACGAATTTGTGTGAAACCATGACCTTCCCAATTAAGACTTCACAGATCACTTCTTCCCGGACTTGGTTATACTCGCCAGTGACCGTACGCAACCTCGCTCCAGGTAACGGTTTTACTCTCCTGTTGACCAAGTCAGATCGGATCAAGGAATGAGATGCGCCCGTATCTACAGTCAGTACACGCTCCTTGCCATCCACATTCCCTCTGAGGGTAAGACTTCTTGATTTCCTTCCAATTTGCGACACAGATATCACAAGACATTCAATAGCCCGGGCAAGTTTTCGTTCTTTACATCCGACACGCTCTTGCTCAACTCCTCCAGCTTTACGTTTACGGCCACCCACATTGTTGGAACTATTAGGACCAAGATCGCAATGACGTGCAATGTGACCGGACTTCCCGCATTTGAAGAATATGGTAACTTTTTCACTTCGCTTTTGCGATCCTCTCAGCGCCTCCAATATTGCGTCAACCCACTCTGGCCTTTCTACTTCCACACAACGTGCTTTGAAAACTGGCTTACACAGAAGCGACGCTGTTTCCTGAATCAGAGCTTGTGACACCGTTTCTGCGAATGTTGGCTTTGGGTTTGCGTATGTAGCTCGCTTTGTTTCGACGTCCCGTATGCCATTTATAAAGCTCTGAATCTTAACCCTTTCAGTGTATTCCACGGGTGCGTCCACATTCGCTAAATGTGCTAGCCTTTCAATATCCGACGCAAACTCTTGCAATGTTTCACCAGCCCTCTGGAAGCGGTTCAGCAACTCCATTTGGTATATCTGTCTCCTATGCTCAGTTCAGTATCGTCTCTCTAGAGCGCCCATCAATGCTTCATAACAGTTCCGTTCGCCCTCTGGAATGGTTTGTAAAATCTCAGCTGCAGGCCCTTTCAATGCCATGAACAGTGCTGCAACTTTATCTTCACCATTCCAGTTGTTCACTGCCGACGTCTTCTCAAATTGGAGCTTAAATACCTGGAATGGAACAGAACCATCAAACGTTGGGGATTTTACCTTCAGGGTCGACGTAGAAGTGATTGGACGGTTCAATTGTAACTTCTGAATTCGATCTTTCAAAGCATCTATCTCGGCCTCCATTTTATCTTGTCGACCACTGAACCCTTCCTGAAACTGCGTTAGTTTCTTTTCCATACGCAATTCTAGTTGTGCAGAGATCTGCGATGATACCTGTACTGAAATTTGTGTCGACATTTCTGATATACGTGCCTCTTGTGCTTCAATTTTAGATGTTAATTCTGACGACATTTCTGAGATACGTGTCTCCTGTGATTCAATCTTGGCTGTTATACGGTTCTCCTGCGATTCTAGTTGGTTTTCCATCTTGGATGTTATGCGTGTCTCTTGCGAAGCCAGTTCAGATGACATTTTTACGACATTTCTGAAATGCGTGCCTCCTGTGCCTCCATCTTGGATGTTATACGTGCCTCCTGTGATTCCAGCTGAGATGCCACTGTCGATGTTTGTGCAGATATTGCAGCCAAAATCATGTTCAAGTCTGTGTTCGTAACTGTTTGCGATGTTTCGTTTTTCTCTTCAATTTTTGTTGTTGTCTCATCCCCATCAGGATAAAAGACAAACTCGTCCACATCAATTCCTTCTGCTTCCATTTCCTCTCGTAGCCGTGCCTGAAGTTCGAGTTTAACGCCGCTTGTATTCAATCCACGGCTCTCCAACTTCTTCTTCAGTTGCTGGATCTTCAATTCACTGAAATTTGCCATGTCCTTGTTGTCCTCTGGAATTTATTCAACAATTCCTCTTCAGACACCAATTGTTACGAATTTGCTTGCAAATCCTCTTATTTGCAATCTTCTGCTAAGTTCGTATCACTAAACCGTTGAATAAATAACTCCAATATTGAATAATAGAAAAATGGCCTTTATTAAAGTACTTCACAATAACACTTATACTTTGCAATTAGCTGGCTTAATAACCAAACTGATAGCTTAAATGAAACTCTACTATTCAAAATAATACTGCTATTGCTAGCTAGATATCGTCTTAACCGAAACTGCTTGACAAACTCAAATCAAACTGAATTCCTTCTTACTCGCTTGCGCCGCTTTTATAGTTTACGGTGCGTATATCTAGGCTCTTCTATTTCCAGAACGTACCAACTATTTCGTATGCTTATAGTTCTCATATAGTTTTTACTTCTTTCCAATTGTCTTTTCAGCGATTCTCAGATGTATGTAAGTTTGTAGTTTAAAGTCTCTCGCACACACATAGGCGTATAAGTAAATGCATCTGTGTGTGACATCTCTCGGCTGCTTTATATATGTGTATACATGATTTGATTATTGACGTAAACACCGCTTAGCATGGCCTTAGCATCGCCTTAGTGATGGTATAGCTTAGTGATGCTAATATCCGTGACAATATTTAAAAAAAAAAATGAAAAAATTTGAAAAAATTCTGAAAAACGTCTTTCGTAAGCTAGAAAAAGAAAAAAAACTTTCAGCCAATTCTAAAGGGGTCGGGTTCAAAATTGGTCGAAATGGGAAGGAATACCCCATATATAGTATATATATATATTTTTTTTCCAATTTCATCCCAATTTTAACAGTTAGAAGCTTCAAATTTCACCAAATGTTTACGTATATAGCATACATTGTTGTCTGAAAAATCATGGAGATCGGTGGTATATATAGTATATATCTCATACAACCAATTGTTCAGTTAAGAAACTTTTCGCAATTTCTACCCCATTTTAACAGCTATAAGCTGCAAATTTCACAAATTGCTTACGTATATAGTGTATATTGTTGATCGAAAAAATCATAGAGATCGGTGATATATAGAATATATATATGATGGTATATATAGTATATATATGGCATATATATTTTTTTTGCAACTTCAGCCCCATTTTAACAGCTAGAAGCTTCAAATTTCACCAAATGCTTACGTGTGTAGCATATATTGTTGTCTGAAAAAATCATAGAGATCGGTGGTATACATGTATATATCTCATACAACCGATTTTTCAGATAAGAAACTTTGCGCAATTTCTGCCCCATTTTAACAGCTAGAAGCTTCAAATTTCACCAAATGCTTACGTATATAGCATATATTGTTGTCTAAAAAAATCATAGATATAGGTGGTATATATAGCATATATCTCATACAACCGATTGTTCAGATAAGAAACTTTGCGCAATTTCTGCCCCATTTTAACAGCTAGAAGCTTCAAATTTCACCAAATGCGTGATTCGTAGTCTTAGTTTTTACATGCAGACCACAAAAACGTCAAGCTTTGCATCCTCACACAAAGTACCTACCTATTTTTATACCTTTCATGAAAATGAAATAGTATATTAATTTCGTCACGAATCCCAAAATTGTAAGTGCTTAAAGGAAAATAGACCCACCATTAAGTATACCGAAATAATCAGGATGAAGAGCTGAGTTTATTTAGCCATGTCCGTCTGTCCGTTTGTTTGTATGCAAACTAGTCCCTCAATTTTTGAGATATCTTAATAAAAGTTGGTGAGCGGGTGTATTTGTCCGATTAGACATTTGTCGGAACCGGGCGAATCGGGCCACTATAGCATATATCCTCCATACAACCGATTTTTCAGAAAAAGAGGATTTTTGTCATATCTTCCTCAATTTATCAGCTTGAAGCTTCAAACTTCTCCATACATTTTCGTATATTGCACATATTGTTGTCTAAAAAATTGATGAGATCGGTCGTATATATAGTATACATCCCACAACCAATTGTTCAGATAGGAAACTTTTCGTAATTACTGCCCTATTTTAAGAGCTAGAGGCTTCAAATTTCAACGAATGCTTACGTATATAGCATATATTGTTCTCTGAAAAAATCATAAAGATCGTTGGTATATAAGTTAAACTTTTACAAATTGGAAATTCTAAAAAAATATATTTTTTACACGGGAGACGTGCTCCTTTATTGAATGCAAACTTATATCTGACTTTACACAATAATAATTATTACAATCTATCCTACGTTTGCCTTACCGCGATGAAAGTGAAAACTGCTGATCACGCGCTTCCCACAGGTGAGTTTGTTTATTTTTAATTTGGTTTCCATTTACCGCTTACTGTTCACACGGTTTGCTTTGTATGTGTTTCGGCTTCAGCAATTTTGTCAGTTTGTTATGTCTGGAGTATTATGTGTCTGAATATTTGTTTTTTTTATATTATATAAATATGTGCCGTGGTATTGTTGATGTTTAGCTGTTCTAACATTTCTAGAGAAAGTATTTCTTCGTTTCTGTTTGATAGTGATATTGGTTGGAGTATCGCAGGTAGGGGTTTGTTTGTTGATTTTTCCGCATTGAAAAATTTCTTCCCGTTAATTTGGATTGTAGCGTTATTAAAGTGAATGACAAAGGTTCCGTTTAGAGTTGTAGAATCTTCGTTTATTAGGACATAGTCCCTGAAGTCGTTTAGGAATATAACTCCAGGTGACAGCTCCTCAAAGTCTGGAATGTGCTGACTCTTTGTGACGGTGCAGTTTGGCAAACGGCTTGTTAAAAGATTACTAATACAATAATCATTACTTAAATCTAGCAAATCGTCTTTAGAGCATATTTGTAGTGCGTTATATTGTTTACAATTTCTTTTTATTCCATACATAGTTTTTTCGCAGCTAAGGATTGAATTGAAATTTATTTTGTTAATTTTATTGTCTTTCTTTACTGCTCTGATATCGATAGTTTGGCAAATTTGATTCTCTGTTGTTGGTAAACTTATAATATAGATGATTGTCTTGCCATTGGTCGCTATTTTATTTCGGAAAATTCTAGCGCTTCGTCTAAATTTACGAATGGGATATTATCCTTGTCAAAGATTTTTTTAGCAATATCAATTTCTTCGGTCGACAAAATATATGAATTTACTATATTGGCCTTTGCCCAATGTATCGCGTAAGCGATGTTCACGACTTCCTCTTTCATAATTTCTAAATTGTATTTTATTTCTAAAAATGCCTCTATTTCTTTACTCTTGTCGTTTTGCATGTGCTTCATAATATGGTTTGTAATATTTGTAATTTCATTAACTTTTTCTACTGTAAGTTTATTAATGAGGACTTGATTGTTATTGTTTTCTAAAACGTTATTTACTTTGTTCAGAACTATTTCATGGTCCTCATGGTCTGGACTTCCCGTAATTCATTTCCATGCACTGCCCAAAAAATTGAGTGACCTTTTTGATCTTTTTCTATCCTTAGATTATTAATATGGGCCTTCACTTGGGATATTAGGAGGGATATAAAAGGGTAATTCGGATTTCTGTAGAATTTTTCTGCTTTTGTCGTTTTTTCTATATGTTCCAGAATTTTTGTATATTTGTCGATGTTTATTTCGTGTATAATCCTAAATTGTCCTGTCTGTAGTCTGGCAGTTCCTTTTTCTATTGTGATTAATTGGGAGTTCGAATAGTCTAATATCTGTACCTCTGCGAGGCATAGTGGTAAAAAGAATCTGAAAAAAGAAAATTTTATTGTAGTAGTTAATTCCGTATCCTACTTTTATGGACGATTTGTCCTCTCTCGGTCACTACCGTGCTGTTCCTGTCTTCTTTAACTATTTCCCTACTATATAATTTGCTTAGTTTTGTTCCTAACCTCCTATTTTTTTTGACAAATATGACTTGTCCTGGCAAGTAGGATTTGAGCATTTGTTTACCTTTATTATGGAATTCAATATCCTTATTTTGTTTTTGTGTTAACTTTTGCAAATTCTCGTATCTAGTTTTTTCTATGTCTTCGGGCGTGAAGTTCATATTTCTTCCGAAGAATATGTCGACCGGTCTTTTCTGTGTAACTGAGTGAATGGTATGATTGTACTCGGATACTGCTCTTTCTAAAAGTTCCTCAAAATTTCGATGTTCCCCATTATCTTTTACACAGCGCATTATCTCACTTAGGGTGGAGTGGAATCTTTCCACTTGGCCGTTAGCCTGGCTTTTATATGGGGGAGTAGTATATACTTCGATGCCTAATTCGTCTTTCATCATAAACTTCATTGAAATGGAATTTAACGATGGTTCATTATCGATCACTATTATCTTCGGGACGCCGAAGGACAATATTATATCCCTTAAGGGTCTCCTTACATCCTCTATGGCCCTACTATTTAGCATTCTTCTTACTGCATATTTCGAGAACTTATCCAGTGCAGTCATAACTCTCTTCCCTTCGGTTAGAAAGATGTCTATATGGACTGTGTGTCCTGGGAAGGTTGGCAATGGGGTTGCTGCTATTTTTGGGTTGTTAGGGTGCCTTTCATACTTGCTTTCTTTACATACCGTGCAGTTTGTTATCAGTCGCTTAATTTTGTTCATCATCCCGGGAAAATAACTCTTCTCTATGATCTGTATTTTATTTTCGGTCGCATTCCTATGTGCTCTTAGATGTTCTTTCAAAATAATATTTTCCTGCTCTTGTTCGTTAGTTATGTCCTCCACCAACTTATGGGTGTACCTGCATTTATAGTTGCTAAAGTGTTGTGGATAGACGTTTTGTATTATACCCATAGTCCTCTCGTCGGTGTGGATTCCGTTGATTACGGATGGGTTTAGGTATCTTTTGAAGAAATCTATAATCTTTTGCTCATCGAAAAATGGTCCGTTAACTGTATGGCGGTGTACAGTTGGGAAGATTATTTTGAATTGGTAAGATGGCGTTTCTGAATGCTCGAGAAAAATTTGGTTTTTGAACATATTAATCGGTACCTCCGTGCAGGGTATTAGGTTGTGTCCTGAACTCTCATCACTATGGGTAGTGGGTGTAAGCGAATTTATTTGGGCGGGTATTCTTGATAGCGCGTCTGCGACTACATTCGATTTACCGGGCTTGTAGATAAGCTCATAGTTATGTTCTTCCAAGATGGCTTTCCATCTTTTCATCTTACTGTTCGTATTTTTGTGGCTCAGGGCATACGTAAGATTTTGGTGGTCGGTCACTATCTTAATTTTCTTAGAGCCGTACAGATAACTGCGCAAATAATTAAGAGACCAGATTATGGCGAGCATAGTTCTCCTCTGTCTTGCTCAAAGTTCTTGAAATATAGGTGATGGGCTTTCCATCTTGTGAAAGGACGGCTCCTATTGCAAAATGGGAGGCGTCAGTGGTTAATTCGAAATCTTTCTCAAAGTTCGTGTGAGCGAGGACAATATCCCTTGATATTAGTGAAGTTTTTAATTTGTTAAATGCATTTAAAGCTTCTTTGTCGAGTTTTATTTCGATCTTCCTAGACTGATTTTTTGAAACATTCCCGGCTTCTCCTCGAAGGAGTGCAGTTAAGCGTTTGGCTAATTTGGAGTAGTTCTTAATAAAACGACGGTAGTAGCCTGACATACCTAGAAATGATCTTAGTTCCTTCAGGTTCTTTAGCACTGGGAACTGTGCTACGGCCTCTACCTTCTTGGGATTGGTTTTTATGCCATCGGGAGTGACGACGTATCCTAGGAATTCAACTTCCTGTTTTGCGAACTCGCATTTGTCTAGTTGTATCTTCATGTTCGCTTCTTCTAATGTTTTAAATACTAATTTAATATTCCTTAAGTGTTCCTCTTCGGTTTTACCGAATATTATAACGTCATCAATATAGACGTATCATCTAATTCCTATGTACTGGCGAAGTATGTCATCTAATGCTCTTTGGAACGTAGAAGGGGCATTTTTAAGCCCGAAGGGTAATCGGAGAAATTCGTATTTTCCGTTATTCACGGAAAATGCCGTTTTCTCTATATCAGATTCACGAAGGGGTATTTGATGGAAACCGCTCTTAAGATCTATAACGGTAAATATTTTATTGTTTCCGAGGTTGGCCAGGACCTCGTTAATTTCGGGTATTGGATATTTGTCTGGGATAGTTACGGCGTTAAGTTTCCGGTAGTCGATGACCATTCGATATTTTTTTTCGCCTGAACCGTCGGTTTTCTTATTGACTATCCAGACCGGGGAGTTGTAAGGAGATTTAGATCTCCTTATTATTCCATTAGCAAGAAGTTCTTCGACTTGACGTTCTATTTCTTCTTTCAGAGCCATTGGGTATGGGTACGGTTTGGAGTAGATTGGGGTGTCTGTCGTTGTTCTAATTTCGCCTTTGAGCGTAGTATACGTCAGTTTTTCGTCTGGGTCCGAAAATAAATTTGGGCATTTTGCTATTACGTCCTTGATTTTATCTTTTTGTTCTTCAGAAAGATGGGGAACCCTTATTACCGCGTTATTAACTTCTTCGGATATTCGTTGTTTTAGAGGTATGATTGTATTCGTAAATATGGTCATAATATTTTTATGCTGTTGTTGTTGTTGTAGCAATGCTCGCCCCACCTAATAGCCGCGACCGATCACAAATTGTCATCAATATCCTCTAACGGGAGTCCAAGGAAACTTGCCGTTTCAACAGTCGTGGACCATAAGGAAAGGGGTGTTAGAGGCGTTGGTTCCACATTACAATAAAAGAGATGGTTGGTGTCATGTGGGGACACATTGCAAGCGGGGCATACATTTTGTATGTCGGGGTTGATTCTGGATAGGTAAGAGTTTAACCTGTTACAGTATCCAGAACCAAGTTGAGCAAGAGTGACACGCGTTCCCCTGGGGAGTATGCGTTCCTCTTCCGCGAGTTCTGGATATTTTTCTTCAAGTACTGGATTCACCGGGCAATTCCCGACATAAAGGTCCGACGCCTGTCTATGGAGTTCACCAAGGACCTGCTTGTGTTTTTTCGCTTCATACGGTTGGGTTCTCAGGTGCCGTATTTCCTCAAAATGCTTACGGAGATGACTCCTTAGGCCCCTAGGCGGTGCTGGTTCGTCAATCAGATGTCTGTTGGGATGCCCAGGTTTCTGGGTATTCAACAGAAACTGTTTGGTCAGCATCTCATTTCTCTCCCTGATGGGGAGTATTCTCGCCTCATTATGCAGATGGTGTTCTGGGGACATAAGAAGACAGCCCGTGGCGATTCTGAGAGCAGTATTTTGGCAGGCCTGTAGTTTCTTCCAGTCGGTAGTTTTTAGGATTGGCGACCATATGGGTGACGCGTAGCACGTAATCGGCTGGCTAATTGCTTTGTATGTGGTCATGAGCGTTTCTTTATCTTTTCCCCAGGTACTGCCAGCAAGGGATTTGAGTATTTTATTACGGCTCTGAATTCTCGGAACAATTGCGGTTGCGTGCGCACCAAAATGTAGATCCTGATCAAACGTCACACCCAAGATTTTGGGGTGTAGGACAGTCGGTAGCGTAGTGCCATCGACGTGGATGTTCAATATGATCGACATTTGGGGCGTCCATGTTGTAAATAAGGTCGCGGAAGATTTAGTCGGTGACAATGCCAGGTTTCGCGAGGCGAAAAAACTGGAGAGATCAGGGAGATAGCCGTTTATTTTATTGCATAGCTCATCGATCTCTGGGCCTGGGCCTGTGGCCATTATTGTGCAGTCATCAGCGTAGGAAACGATTGTGACTCCTTCCGGTGGTGAAGGTAGCTTAGATATGTAGAAATTAAACAAAAGTGGGGATAGGACACCACCCTGTGGCACCCCCTGTTTAATTCTCCTTGGTTTTGATGTTTCGTTTCTGAATTGCACCGATGTCTGCCGACCACCCAGATAATTTGCGGTCCACCTTTTACGACATGGGGGAAGGGTAGGCCCTTCCAGGTCTTGCAGTAACGAGCCATGGTTGATCGTATCAAAGGCTTTTGATAGGTCTAGCGCTACGAGTACTGTTCTATGGTGGGGGTATTGATTCAAACCGCAATTTATCTGGGTGCTAATGACATTTAGCGCGGAGGTAGTGCTATGGAGTTTTCTGAAGCCATGCTGATGAGGGGCTAGCTGCACATGTGCTTGGAAATAAGGGAGCAAAATGGCTTCAAGCGTCTTTGCCACTGGCGATAGGAGAGATATCGGACGATATGGCTCACCTATGTTAGCTGGTTTCCCAGGCTTTAGTAGCGGGACCACTTTGGCCTTTTCCATTTCTCGGGTATGACAAAGGTGGAAAGAGACAGGTTGAAGACATGCGCTAAATATTTGAAACCCTCTTTCCCTAGGTTTTTAAGCATCGGCATGGCTATGCCGTCTGGGCCCACTGCTTTGGATGGTTTAGCGCGACCAATGGCGTCCTCAACCTCTCTAGCGGTGATGGCGACTGGTGACGCGCTGAATTTGTGTTTATGTGCGTGTCTATTGGCTCTCCGTCTGTCTTTGTCAACCGTAGGATGCATTATAAATTGTCGGCAGAAAGCGCTCGCGCATTTTTTCGCATCCGACAGCACCTTATCGCCAAAGGCGATGGAAACTTTGTCTTTGTGCTTAGTCGGATTCGATAGGGACTTTACGGTGGACCAAAGTTTACCTACACCGGTAGAGAGGTTACAACCTCTTAGATGCTCTTCCCATTTCGCCCGCTTGTGTTCGTCCACAAGCAATCTGATGCGTTGGTTTATATCCCTTATTTGGGGGTCGCCTGGATCAAGCTGTCTTATAAGGTCGCGTTCCCTCGCTAAGCTCGCAGCCTCCGCCGGGAAGTTGGGCCGGATTTCGGGAATTCTCCCGGAGGGAATGAAATGTGCCGAGGCGGATTCAATGACCTTACGGAAGGCACGCTCCCCTTGGCTGGCATCAGTCGGGATAGGGAGGGCAGCAAAGCTGCTGTCTGTTGCAGATTTATATTCTTCCCACTTTCCTTTTTTGAAGTTTATGAAAGTGCGTTTTTCGGTGACGATGAAGTCGGCGGTACGCTCGAACGAAATAAGTATGGGCAGGTGGTCGGATGCCAATGTTACCATCGGCTGCCAGTTGACGCAGTTTACGAGTTCTGCGCTCACGATTGAGATATCTGGCGAGCTATGACAGCTTCCTACCATACGTGTGGGGGCGTCTCCGTTTATTGTGCAGAACGTCGTTTCTTCTATTTGATCCGCCAACATCTCACCCCTACTGTCCGCCCGCAAGTTTGAATGCCATAGGTCGTGATGGGCATTGAAATCGCCTAAGATAATGCGATTGTTGCCAGTGAGTAAGGCCTCGATATTAGGGCGGTATCCACTGGGGCAACAGGTGACAGGAGGGATTTAGATGTTGATGATTTCTAGATTTGCATCGCCTGACCGAACAGATAGGCCTTGACGTTCTAAGACATTGTCCCTGCGGTCGATGCCAGGATCAAATATATAATATTGCACAGAGTGGTGTATAATAAACGCGAGGCCGCCTCCATTTCCGCTCTCGCGGTCTTTCCTGTGGACATTATACCCAGAGCAGGTCTACAATGCAGATCTTGCTGTGAGTTTAGTCTCTTGAATCGCAGCAATGCGGATGTTGTGCCGCTTCATGAAATCGACTATTTCCGTAATCTTCCCAGTTAGTCCATTACAGTTTAACTGCAGAATTCTGAAGTGCATGAGGGGTGACGCTGCCACTCTAGGGGTAAGTGACGGGTGACTACGCCTAGGTTGTGGAAGGCCAGGACGCAATTGCTGTTGTGGCCTTGGGGCTGGGCGCCCTTGGGCAAGCATTGGGGTACCCGGATGATTTGGGTTTTCGACCTGGCAACATGGCGCGATGAAACCCGTCGAGGGGTTGCCGTCGCGGAGACCAGAACATCTAGGAAAGTGGCACCACCCAAGGCAGGAGCTGCATTGAGCGAATGTCGCAAACCTATATATTCTGTGCTGGCAGACGGTGCAAATGGAGGTAGGGATTAAGAGTCTGTTTCCCTGACCTGCATGATTGCTGCCAGAAAAGAGGGGGGGGGGGGGGGAGAAGAAGACGGGGGCAGGGGCTGATGCTCAGCATTGCTACCAGCTCTACTACGAAGGTAGTAGTTATGAGTGGTATCAGCTGTTTGAGTTGTTGGCGCCGTGGGGCGCGAGCGTGGGAGCAGCGGGTACTTGTTGTGGCTTGCTGAGCAGCGTGGCTGCTGGAAGGTAGTGGGGGGGGAGGGGGACGCTTAGGCGTAGACTACGGGACGCCCTTGGGCGTGAGCAGCAAGGAGCCACAAAAGATTTATAAAAGTTACGTGGACGTCGGGTTTTGGGATCAAGCCCAGAACAACCTGTCCGATGCAACCATCCCTTGCACGAGACACACTGAACAGAGTATGACCTTCCTAAAAAGATTCTTTTCTGGCAAATGCAGCAAAACCATTTCTCAGGACCGGTGTCAGGAGACGGACCAGGATTGGGTTCGATAACTTCCCGGAGTAAGAGAATATGTAGCAGTCCTGCTGCAAGGAGCTGCTGGGAGGATGAAAATTTGTGGGAGGGACGAAACAAATTAAATGGGGTCACACTGAAATGACAGCCCTTGGTCGGGAAAAAACCCGAGTCGCTCCGGTACATAGAACCGACTGCCTTGGGAAGCATATATAATATTTTTAATAATATATATTTTTAATAATAATATTTTTATCGGTATGGATGGTGGCTTTTAATTGTTTTAATGTGTCATTACCGACAATCCCGTGAAATGATTTTAATGACGGAAGTATAAAGAATTTTATTTTTCCTACCTCTGGTCCTAGAATGTCTATGAATGTGTGGTGTGTAGTTTCGATATCACCAGCTACCGACTTTACCTTAAAAGGGACTTCGTTTGGAATTGGGTTCCTAATTCTTGTAGATTGTATATAATTTTTGTTAGACCCGGTGTCTATCAGAAAGTCTAGTGCGTGTCCACTTCTAGTTACGAATTCGTAATAAGGAAGTGAAGACGGGGTTAATCTAAAAAATGAATGGTGTCGAGGTTGTAGCATTCATGTTCGCAATTCTCCATTCCATTTTGTCTCATTACATTATCATCTGATTTTGGAAATTGGTTCGACGTTCCGTAGCTATTGGGGTTTGTGTTCCCCCCGTATACGTGGTCAGGATCTTCATATACTTGTTGCTCATTTGGATTCGCTGACCCGTATCAACATGGAAGTTCCTTTGAATCTTATTGGGTTGATGCATATGTTGAGATGAGAGCGGACGCTTCTGTGTGTAATTATTATGATTGTTATTTGGCCTGTTTTGGTAATTTACCTGTCTTGAGTGGATAGAATGAGCTACGTCCATAGGGACAGGTGGTTTAGGGGGTAAATTAGGCCTATTCGTATTAGGATGGTTCGCTTGATTGTTATAACCGAATTGATTCATACGGAATCCTTGGTTGTTTTGAGGGTAATTGTAGTTATTAGGTGACGTAATGGTTGTTGTTGACGATATGTTTGTGGTTGATACCTATTCGGTTGTCGATTAAATGTTTGTGTTCTTGGTATAAAATTAGTTCTAGGTGTCGTAGAATATGTCAATTCGGGATAAAATGGTCTATTGTTATTATAATTTGCGCTTTGTCGAGGAGGTCGGGGTGGTGCGTAGTTGAATGTTTTGTTCATGCTATGTGCATGATTAATATGAAATGCCATATTGTCAAGTTTCTGGCACAAGTGTAATGCCTGTGGCAGTGTGGTTGGTTCGCGGATGCTAAGGAGACGAGGAGGGTCTCCGTTAAGTCCGCGAACGAAGGTATCGAGGGCTTTATCTCTGTACGAATTTGTCATGGTTCTAATTGATTCCTCTCCTAAGTCTAGGCAGGATATCTTGTCTAGGATAAGGGACAGATGTTGGTAAACTTTTTTGTAAAACGTCGGGATGTCGTCGTTTCTTTGGGTCAGAGTTGTCATTTGGTACTCGAGAGTACCAATGTCTCTTTTATCTGAATAATGCATCATAAGGCATTTCCTAATTTGTGCCCAATCGAGCGGTGTGCTATACGATTCTAGCGCAGTGTCTAACTGTATGGAGTATAGAAAAGTACTTTGGTGTATCCCTCAATCCTTCGTAAACCTTAAATATTCTGTCGATGCTTTTCCGCCAGGAGTTAAATTCTCCTGGACGTCCCGAGAACTCGCGTAGGCATTTGACCATATCTGGTATTTTGTCTAATTCATTAATGTTATTTACGCTCACTGTCACGTTATGGTCGGATTGATGAAAATCATTTATTGGTGGAGTTTTAATTCTCTCCATCACTTCTTTAACGATTGTCTCTACTAATGAGGAATTAGAGGTAGAGGGGGTTTCTTGTTGTGGGGGATTTCCATGCTGGGAAGACCCATATTCTAACCTGAGTTGATTCAGTTGATTAACCAATTCTTCCGCGGTATCCGGCATTTTTCTCAACAGAGCAATTAGATTTCCTTAAAATTTTTAATTTTTATTAATTTTAATTAATTTTTACTAAACCGCTTTTGATCCGTTTATTTTTTTTTTCTAATAAAATCTTTACCTTTCTAAAACTTGCGAGAATAGTTCTTTAAATTTCACTTTTTGTTTCCTTTTTTCTAATATTTCTTATTATTCTTCTTCTTAAATTTTTTATACCAGTTTTTCTTTTCTTTCCTTTTGTAGTTTCCTTTTTTCTGAAAAAAAATCTTTTCCTTTCAAAAATTTGCACAGTCAATTCTTGAAATTTCACTAATTATTTTTGCTTTTGTTTCTCTTTTTTTTTTCTAAGATTTATTATTATTCTTCTTTATAAACTTTTTGTCTGAATTTTTCCTTTTCACAGTTGTTTCTTCGATAATAATTTTTTTTCTTCGCAATTTCTTTTACATAAAAACGATTTCACTTTTTGTTACTTTTTGCTTTCTTACATAGCTAAATCTTACATAAAAAACATTGGTCCAGCGAAGGTCCTTGGGGTTGATGAGTGGTTCGAATTTATCCTGTTTCCTTTCCGGTACTGAGGGTTCTAGCCGCTACTTTTATCCAGGTCCTTGTAAAGTGTATGCCGCATTTAGTTTACACACGCGTAGCCGTACTTTTTGTTTTTCGGGCTTATACTACTTTCGCACGCTGGTCCCTGCTCGGGCGCCAGTTAAACTTTTACAAATTGGAAATTCTAAAAAAATATATTTTTTACACGGGAGACGTGCTCCTTTATTGAATGCAAACTTATATCTGACTTTACACAATAATAATTCTTACAATCTAACCTACGTTTGCCTTACCGCGATGAAAGTGAAAACTGCTGATCACGCGCTTCCCACAGGTGAGTTTGTTTATTTTTAATTTGGTTTCCATTTACCGCTTACTGTTCACACGGTTTGCTTTGTATGTGTTGCGGCTTCAGCAATTTTGTCAGTTTGTTATGTCTGGAGTATTATGTGTCTGAATATTTGCTTTTTTTTATATTATATAAATAGGTTCCGTGGTAACATATATAGTATATATATGGTGGTATATATAGTATATATATAGTATATATATATATATTTTTTCGTAATTTACCACTTTCTTTTATATACATATTATAGAGTTATCCTCGTCCACATTTTGGTCGATATGTCGCAAACTATGATGGATATTGAAAGGAAATCAACTCTACATTAAAACCCTCGTCCATACCTATCCTTTGATACCCGTATCGCATGACCGCATTTTAGGGTTACCCTGGTCCACATTTTGGTCGATATATCTAAAACTTTCTAAATCTTTGGAATCTTTTTAGCCTATAACCATGTCGAGCCACCACCAAATCTATGCTCAAAATTTCATCTCAATCGGTTCAGCCGTTCTCGAGCTTTGCTGTCCAGAAAAAAGAGCTTCCAAAATATATAATAAATTTTTCTAAAAAAAAATCATAACTCAAGAATGGCTAAACCGATTTGGAATTTCAAAATCAACTAACCATCATCTCTCCTTCCTGTTTCTTTCCTAAAAATTTCATGGCAATCTGTCGAGCCGTTCTCGAGTTATGGAGTGACAATCAAAATGTACACTTCTTTATATATATATAGGTATCCCACAACCGATTGTTCAGATAAGAACATTTTCGTAATTACTACCCTATTTTAAGAGCTAGAGGCTTCAAATTTCAACGAATGTTTACGTATATACCATATATTGTTGTCTGAAAAAATCATAAAGATCGGTGGTATATATAGTATATATATGGTGGTATATATAGTATATATATATAGTATATATGTTGAAGTAATTATCTAAAATGTCAAGTAAGTTTAATATTTCTATATCGCAACAAGCTGGCAATGCTTTATCAATGTTCTGTATTCCTTTTTGAGTTTTTATGAGTTCTGTTGTAATCGTTGAGTCATGAATTTTCATTCGCAAAGTATACACTGAATTTTTATCAAATAAAGCTGAGCATCGACCACGACGCGTTTTTACTTAAATCGTATTCGTAAGTATACCCAACAAATGGTTATACTTACTTACTGTGAATTAAATTATTCTGTTAATAACTTAAATTTTATTATAATTTTATTTTGAGGTGATAAACTATAAATGATTGTTTGACCTTCTACTACTGTTATATAAACTCTTTTTTATTGAAAATTATTTTCTATTTTTTAGTTTGGTTAGCTATAAAAGCGTGTTTTTTTAGTTTTTTTAAACTATTATTTATTTTTACAGCAGAAAAACAACAAAACAGGAAGAAGCGCTGCATAGTTATTTTTTAGAAGTGAAAGCAGCCATTTTAGCGACAAAGAGGTTGCGTCACTACCTTTTGGGTATAACGTTTGAGTTGGTCACTGATTGTGTAGCTTTCAAACAGACGGCAAGCAAGAAAGATGTACCACGCCAAGCAGTGCAATGGTTGATGTACCTGCATGATTTTAATTTTAATATAGAGCATCGAGCTGGAAGCCGAATGCGCCACGTAGATATTCTAATTTCAAATTGCATAAAGTGCATAACGCATAACCACAAGTTAGGCCGACAAGAAGATATGCTACACTGCATATATAAGGGAGACGTTCCACTTTCCACGTTACATGTTGACCTCTTGGGAACGTTGGACGCTACAGCTATGTGTTACAAGTACATATTTGCTGTCGTAGATGCAATTTTTGCTGTCGTAGATGTGTTTTGCATTTCAGCCCCATTTTAACAGCTAGAAGTTTCAAATTTCACCAAATGCTTACGTGTATAGCATATATTGTTGTCTGAAAAAATCATAGAGATCGGTGGTATACATAGTATATATCTCAGACAACCGATTGTTCAGATAAGAAACTTTGCTCAATTTCTGCCCCATTTTAACAGCTAGAAGCTTCAAATTTCACCAAATGCTTACGTATACAGCATACATTGTTGTCTGAAAAAATCATAGATATCGGAGGTATATATATTATATACCACATATAAACTCTCATTTTTGCCACTTTTTTACGGCTAGAAGCTATACACGTAAGCATTTGGTGAAATTTGAAGCTTCTAGCTGTTAAAATGGGGCTGAAATTGTAAAAAAATATATATATACTATATATACTAACATATATATATTATATATATCACCGATCTCTATGATTTTTTCACACAACAAAAAATACTATATACGTAAGCAATTGGTGAAATTTGAAGCTTATAGCTGTTAAAATGGGGTAGAAATTGCGAAAAGTTTCTTATCTGACCAATCGGTTGTTTCAGATATATACTAAACAAGTAAGGAAAGCTAAGTTCGGGTGTAACCGAACATTACATACTCAGTTGAGAGCTGTGGAGACAAAGTAAGGGAAAATCACCATGTTGTAAAAAGAACCTAGGGTAACCCTGGAATGTGTTTGTATGACATGTGTATCAAATGGAAGGTATTAAAGAGTATTTTAAGAGGAAGTGGACCATAGTTCTATAGATGGACGCCATTTAGGGATATCGCCATAAAGGTGGACCAGGCCTGACTCTAGAATTTGTTTGTACGATATGGGTATCAAATGAAATGTGTTAATGATAATTTTAAAAGGGAGTGGGCCTAAGTTCTATAGGTGGACGCCTTTTCGAGATATCGCCATAAAGGTGGACCAGGGGTGACTCTAGAATTTATTTTGTACGATATGGGTATCAAATGAAAGGTATTAATGAGTATTTTAAAAGGGCGTGGGCCTAAGTTCTATAGATGGACGCCGTCTCGAGATATCGCCATAAAGATGGATCAGGGGTGACAATTCGTTTGTACGATATGAGTATCAAATGAAAGGTGTTAATGAGTATTTTAAAAGGGCGTGGTCCTTAGTTCTATATGTGGACGCCTTTTCGAGATATCGCCATAAACGTGGACCAGGGGTGACTCTAGAATGTGTTTGTACGATATGGGTATCAAATTAAAGGTAGTAATGAGGGTTTTAAAAGGGAGTGGGCCTTAGTTCTATATGTGGACGCCTTTTCGAGATATCGCCATAAAGGTGGACCAGGGGTGACTCTAGAATTTATTTTGTACGATATGGGTATCAAATGAAAGGTATTAATGAGTATTTTAAAAGGGCGTGGGCCTTAGTTCTATATGTGGACGCCTTTTCGAGATATCGCCATAAAGCTGGACCAGGGGTGACTCTAGAATTTGTTTGTACTATATGGGTATCAAATGAAAGGCGTTAATGAGTATTTTAAAAGGGCGTGGTCCTTAGTTCTATAGGTGGACGCCTTTTCGAAATATCGCCATAAAGGTGGACCAGGGGTGACTCTAGAATTTGTTTGTACTATATGGGTATCAAATGAAAGGTGTTAATGAGTATTTTAAAAAGGAGTGGGCCTTAGTTCTATATGTGGACGCCTTTTCGAGATATCGCCATAAACGTGGACCAGGGGTGACTCTAGAATTTGTTTGTACTATATGGGTATCAAATAAAAGGTGCTAATGAGTATTTTAAAAAGGAGTGGGCCTTAGTTCTATATGTGGACGCCTTTTCAAGATATCGCCATAAACGTGGACCAGGGGTGACTCTAGAATGTGTTTGTACGATATGGGTATCAAATTAAAGGTAGTAATGAGGGTTTTAAAAGGGAGTGGCCCTTAGTTGTATATGTGAAGGCGTTTTCGAGATATCGACCAAAATGTGGACCAGGGTGATCTAGAACATCATCTGTCGGGTACCGCTAATTTATTTATATATGTAATACCACGAACAGTATTCCTTCCAAGATTCCAAGGGCTTTTGATTTCGCCCTGCAAAACTTTTTCATTTTCTTCTACTTAATATGGTAGGTGTCACACCCATTTTACCAAGTTTTTTTCTAAAGTTATATTTTGCGTCAATAGACCAATACAATTACCATGTTTCATCCCTTTTTTCGTATTTGGTATATAATTATGGCATTTTTTTCATTTTTCGTAATTTTCGATATCGAAAAAGTGGGCGTGGTCATAGTCGGATTTCGGCAATTTTTCACACCAATACAAAGTGAGTTCAGATAAGTACGTCAACTGCGTTTAGTAAAGATATATCGATTTTTGCTCAAGTTATCGTGTTAACGGCCGAGCGGAAGGACAGACGGTCGACTGTGTATAAAAACTGGGCGTGGCTTCAACCGATTTCGCCCTTTTTCACAGAAAGCAGTTATTGTCCTAGAATCTAAGCCTCTACCAAATTTCACAAGGATTGGTAAATTTTTGTTCGACTTATGTATTTTGTATTTTGTTGCACCATATCATTACTGGAGTTGAATGTTGACTTAATTTACTTATATACTGTAAAGATATTAACTTTTCTTTTAAAATTTGAATTAAAAAAAAAATTATTTTAAAAGTGGGCGTGGTCGTTCTCCGATTTTGCTAATTTTTATTAAACAGGCATATAGTAATAAGTGTAACGTTCCTGCCAAATTTCATCATGATATCTTCAACGACTGCCAAATTACAGCTTGCAAAACTTCTAAGTTACCTTTTTTAAAAGTGGGCGGTGCCACGCCCATTGTCCAAAATTGTACTAGTTTTCTATTCTGCGTCATAAGTTCAATTCACCTACCAAGTTTCATCGCTTTATCCATATTTGGTAAGGAATTATCGCACTTTTTCGATTTTTCGAAATTTTTGATATCGAAAAAGTGGGCGTGGTTATTGTCCGATATCATTCATTTTAAATAGCGATCTGAGATGAGTGCCCAGGAACCTACATTCCAAATTTCATCAAGATACCTCAAAATTTACTCAAGTTATCGTGTTAACGGACAGACGGACGGACGGACGGACATGGCTCAATCGAATTTTTTTTCGATACTGATGATTTTGATATATGGAAGTCTATATCTATCTCGATTCTTTTATACCTGTACAACCAACCGTTATCCAATTAAAGTTAATATACTCTGTGAGCTCTGCTCAACTGAGTATAATAAACCACCGATCTCTATGATTTTTTCAGACAACAATATATGATATATACGTAAGCATTAGATGAAATTTGAAGCTTCGAGCTGTTAAAATGGGGCTGAAATTGCGAAAATATATATAATACTATATATGTATTCTAATAGCTGCCCGTTACGTGCTAGGTATAAAGTGAAATATTAAATCAAACTCATTTATTACAAAAAAAAAAAGATATTTTATTATTTGCTAGCTATTTTAAAACTTAACCCAAAACATTTGGATAAACAATATTTTTTGTTTTTCCATTTTGAGCATGAATAGAAAAACGGCTGTGGGTACCGACTCTGGAACAGGCAACATAAAGTTAGCTATGTGAAAAACATGATTCCTCCAAATTCACACCACAAACGTTAAGTGTTTGCCCTTGGGCTTTGTTGATGGAAATCGCAAATGATAAACGCACAGGATATTGTAATCGTTTGAATTCAAATGGCATATCAGTTGGAATCATAGGGATACGCGGTATTAAACAAATTTCTCCTTTTGATTTACCAGTTAAGATCGTAGTTTCAATCAAATTTGGCAATAAATTTTTCACCGCCAATCTGGTGCCATTTCACAGTTTTGGTGGATCAATATAATATAATCAAAGAACCCACTTTCAAATTTAAACAATGCGGTGGCATACCAGCCGGTTCTAATGAATTTAAAAATTCAATTGGATGATTCATTGCCTCATCTTGATTCATAGCACTGTCAATTGATTTATATGTCGTGACTACACCTGGGAGTTTTGCTTGAATTTGAAAATTAATGGCATTGATATGAATGTTCCTCGGTGCTAAAATGGCGAGTTCTCTCTACCAATCATGATTTCCGTAATTCTGAAGAATATTTTGAAAAACACATTCAATCAATTCATTTATCGATTTCAAAAAAAATTTCATTACAAAAATTGTTCGGTACAGTGATCAATCCGTTGGTTCTGTCGATTTTTATTTTGCCGTCACCAATTTCTAACAATTCTTTTGAAATCTCATGGGCAGCTGGATCATTTTGTAGGTGAATACGCATATTAATGTTCAGTATCAATTTTTGTACAAATCTCCAAAGAACTGATGACTTCAAACAGGTATTTATTTCATCAGCAGGAGTTGATCGAGTAATGACAGGCAATGTTTGCCGAAAATCCCATGACAGTAATATCAACGCACCACCAAAAACCTGTTGATACCACGTAAATCTTGCATTGTTCGATTAAATGCTTCTAGTAATTTTTTAATCGCCATTGTACACTCATTCCATAAAATAATTGACGTTAATCGCAGAACTTTTGCCATAGCATAGAATTTCTTCAAATATTGCAAGTTGGAGTTTCAATCACCTGTACATTCCATGGCAATTTTAATGCAGAGTGTGCTGTCCGACCACCTTCTAATAATGTAGCAGCAATTCCCCATGATGCAAGTGCCAATGCAATTTTCTGTTCCGATCGAAGAGTCGCTAAAATCAGAGATATAACGAACGTTTTGCCTGTACCACCAGGTGCATCCAAGAAATATAATCCACCTGCATTATCGGAAATGGCTTGCATGATTGTGTCATATACATGCTTTTGCTGAATATTCATTTTGGTTATATTCGATTGTACAAATAAACGCAACAAATTAGAATTGAATTCCTGCTCACGTTGCAATTCACGATCAAACAGATCATGCATCTCACGATTTGGTGCGATCATACCCAATTGTACTAATATTTTATTTGCAATCGTTAGACACATATCTTCAATTATTATCAAAGCTTCGTTGTACATTTCCAAAGTTATCAACAAATCAGGATTTCTTGCATGATGACGCATACGAATTAAAATATCTTCTGCAATATAATGTTTATATTTGTTCCATAATTCAAGTGGATTTGTTGATAATATAATGGCAAATAGCATTCGTATTTGTTGAGGATGAGCCCAAATAAATGCATCATGAAGTGTTGAATCCCAATGTGCATCATCCTCCAACAAATGCAAAAGTTGGCATGCTTCACGGTATGCTTGACACAAATGACCGTTGACTGTTCTCAATTCTTGAAATGATTTTGGGCCATTCACGTTAACTAATAACAATCTCAAATAAAAACACTCAACATTGTTTGGATGTACTGTATATATTCTCCCAATTGCATATGTTCGGAAAATGCCAGGATGACCACGAAATGCTGTTCCTTATTTACGTCTTTGAAATGTTTTCGAAGACACATTCCATGTGTAATACCGAGGCACTTCAGAATATAACAAAGTTATGCAAATGTATCAGTTTCGCATAATTTGAAAAAAGCTGTTAACGTATTTGCTGGTGGTTCTGCTGCTCTTTCCAATGCATTTGCTACACCATTTATCACCAGCAACACCGAAAATTGCCATATCGCTCCCTTTATTTACATACTTGCAAATATATTTAATGCATTTGACAGAATTACAATATTCCACATTTATATGAGCATTGAATATTTTCGATAATAATGGACAATATGGAACCACCCAACGATTATCAACTTCAACTTCCTGGTTATCCATTCTAATGGTTGCCGTTCCTCCATTATCATTAGGTGATCTACGTCGATACAACGGATATCCGGCATTGCCCATTATTTTGTCTGAAGTAAATTTCCTTGTGTATCGTTTCGAACACTTTTCATCAATCATACATGGTGAATTCACATTTAGTTCACCGCACGGTCCATGTATCATATTTTTAACGACAAGTTGAAATAACTCAGGATCAGCAGTGTGATCAGGAATTTCAGCTGATATAAGATTATCGATTTGATCCGGAGTTATTTTATGTACCAGCCAAATTAGTATATGTGCGTGCGGCAATCCCATTTTCTGCCATTCGATGGAGTACACATACGAAAAACACGCGCAGTATTGTCATGACGATCGGTTGTGGACTATCCTGCAAATAAATTGTTTTTGATGTCATCCCACTGCGGATTACATGTAAATGTAATGAACAGATCCGGTTCACCGTATTTTCGTACATAACACATTGCGTCAAAAAACTTATATCGGAAATCTTTTAGATTCTTATGGTATCAAAAATTGTTAAGCAGTTGCCACACCACTTGACCCAGGTTTTCACGTCGGTTGTAAAGATGACAAATGCGTCAAAGTAAATGTAATGCACTATAAGTCATTAATAGGTTCTTTAGTGTACCTAGCAATTTTGAGTCGTCCTGACATTTTGCAGTTAGTAAATTGTCGCAAAGCAACACAAATCCGCACGTTGAGCATGAGGCCGCAGCAAAACACATTCTTCGATATCTTTCCGGCACTATAAATCTGAGCTTAGTATATCGTAAAACCGGGAAGCCAGTACAAGGATTCGCAAACGCTGATTGGGCAAATGATAAATTAGACAGAAAATCCTACTTCGGCTATGTTTTCTTTTTGGGAGGCAGCGCATTTTCTTGGTCTTCAACTAAACAAAGTATTGTAGCATTGAGCAGCACAGAGGCAGAGTACGCGGCTCTCACAAGAGCCGCTAAACAAGCGATGTATCTACGCAAATTACTATTCGAAATTGGATGGTCAGCAGAAGAAGCTATGGTCATATGTGGTGACAACATGAGTGCACAGCATATATCTAAAAAGCCTGTTCACCATAAACGCGCCAAACACATTGACATTAAATTTCATTTTATTAGAGAAAAAGTTACAGAAAATTAAATCGAATTAAAATTTGTATCTACTAATGAAAATATTGCAGATGTATTTACAAAAAATTTTGGTAAACAAAAGCATTGCGGATTCGTAAAATTAATTAGTTTAAATTAAATTGCAATTTAAAATATTCAAATTAAAATATTAGCTTAATGAAAAAGTGTTGAAGTAATTATCTAAAATGTCAAGTAAGCTTAATATTTCTATATCGCAACAAGCTGGCAATGCTGTATCAATGTTCTGCATTACTTTTTGAGTTTTTATGAGTTCTGTTGTAATCGTCGAGTCGTGAAGTTGCATTCGCAAAGTATACACTGAATTTTCATCAAATAAAGTTGAACATCGACCACGTAGCGTTTTTACTTAAATCGTATTCGTAAGTATACCCAACAATATATATATATTTTCTCAATTTCAGCCCCATTTTAACAGCTAGAAGCTTAAAATTTCACCAAATGCTCACGTATATAGCATATATTGTTGTCTGAAAAAATAACAGAGTTCGGTGGTATATATAGTATATATCTCATACAACCGATTGTTCAGATAAGAAACTTTTCGCAATTTCTACCCTATTTTAACAGCTATTAGCTTCAAATTTCACCAATTGCTTACGTATATAGTATATATTGTTGTGCGAAAAAATCATAGAGATCGGTGATATATATAATATATAAATGATGGTATATATAGTATATATCTATATATATATAAATCAAATTATGTGTGTGTGTGTGTTCGCTATGGAAACGTATTTCCCACACTTCAATCATCACCAAATTTTGGTTATAGGTTCCTTCGATCAACGGGAAGGTTTTAGGCTAAAAATAATTTCGATAGGCGTGGCACCTCCCATACAAGTGGAATCTTTGTTAGTGCATAACTTTGAAGGTATACATGCCAGAACATTGAAATTCAGTAAAGAGTTATATGAGGTAAATCCCTGCGGAATTGGGAAAAAGGGGGCATGGCACTTCCCATACAAATGGAATCTTTGGTACTGCATAACTTTGAAGGTATACATGCCAGAACATTGAAATTCAGTAAGGAGATATATGAGGTCAATCCCTAACACCACCAAGAAAATATGGAATTGGGAAAAAGGGGGCGTGGCACCTCCCATACAAATGGAATATATTATACTGCTTATATCTGGATGTCGTAATGGAAGGATAATGAAAATTGGTAAGGAGCTTTGTGACGTAAATTCCTAACACCTCCAGTAAAATGTGGAATGGGGAAAAACTATGGCTGCCGTACAAACTTAAGTTATTTTAACACCTAAGTTTGACTGCATTGTTGAGTTTTGCTAATATGCCTTTTGGACGTTTAGTAATCTGCCGCTGGTAAAGACATTGTTTAGCTTCAGTCTATCTACATCTTCTATAAAAACCAAATTCTGTGTGTGTGTTCCCTATGAAAACGTTTTTGCCATAATTCGATCAGCACCAAATTTTGGCTCTAGGTTCCTTCGATCAAGACGAAAGTTTCTCATATTTCAGAATTAAGAATTTTAACTTTAAATGTTTTTGTTTTTTGGCTATGCGAACGAACTATCTTAGCTCCCAAAAATGATCCTGCTAACAAAATCAATTATCGCATTCAAAACCAATTTCCTGGTGAAGTGACGAAATATAAATCGATCGACACAGTTACAGATGAAGATAAAATTGTGAATTATCCAAATGAATTTCTATACTCCTTAGAACCAAAAGGAATGCCTGCGCATATATCAACTTTGAAAATTGGCTCACCAATCATGCTTTTTCGGAATTTAAACCCACCAAAATTGTGCAATGGAACCAGGCTTTGCGTTTAGAAGTTAATGCCGAATGTAATGAAAGCAACAATCATCAGCGGTAAAAGCAAATATGAAGATGTGCTCATACCACGAATCCCAATGATTCCTACAGATTTGCCATTCAATTTTAAGTGCTTAAAGTTTCCTGTACGCCTTGCGTTTGCAATTACAATCAACAAAGCACAAGGACAATCGCTTACTATTGCAGGCTTAAATTTAGAGAGTCCGTGCTTTTCCCATGGCCAGCTATATGTTTCTTACTGTAGAGTTGGAACACCAAAAAATTTGTTTATCTTTGCACCGAACGAATAAACCAAAACTATTGTGTATCCACATGCATTACAATAAGATACAAGAATAAAATGTTTTAACAGAAAATTTCACCAAATATGCGTACAAAATTCAATGCAATTTACAGAACAATAAATCAAATTATCAACAAACAAAACAGAAAAAATAACGCAACATCCATTCGATCTCGGAAGTTACAACGTACGCCGGGTAAAGCTAGTATAGTATATATATATTTTTTTTTTGCAATTTCAGCCTCATTTTAACAGCTAGAAGCTTCAAATTTCACCGGTGGTATATATATTATATACCCCATATAAACTGTCATTTTTTCCCCTTTTTTACGGCTAGAAGCTTCAAAATACATCAAATAGTTACGTTTACGTCATATATTGTTGAAATGCGTGATTCGTAGTCATAGTTTTTACATTTAGACCACAAAAAACGTGGAGCTTTGCATCCTCACACAAAGTACCTACCTATTTTTATACCTTTCATGAAAATGAATTGGTATATTAATTTCGTCACGAATCCCAAAATTGTAAGTCATTAAAGGAAAATAGGTAGACCCACCATTAAGTATACCGAAATAATCAGGATGAAGAGCTGAGTTGATTTAGCCATGTCCGTCTGTCCGTCTGTCTGTTTGTATGCTAACTAGTCCCTCAATTTTTGAGATATCTTGATAAAATTTGGTGAGCGGTTGTATTTGGGTGTAGACATTTGTCGGAACTGGGTGGATCGGACCACTATAGCATATATCCTCAATACAACCGATTTTTCAGAAAAAGAAGATTTTTGTCATATCTTCCTCAATTTATCAGATTGAAGCTTCAAACTTCAAGATATACTTTCGTATATTGCACTTATTATTGCCTGAAAAAATTGATGAGATCTGTCGTATATATATCCCACAACCGATTGTTCAGATAAGAAACTTTTCGAAATTACAGCCCTATTTTAAGAGATAGATCCTTCAAATTTCAACGAATGCTTACGTTTATAGCATATATTGTTGTCTGAAAAAATCATAAAGATCGGTGGTATATATAGCATATATATGGTGGTATATATAGTATATATATATAGTATATATGTTGAAGTAATTATCTAAAATGTCAAGTAAGCTTAATATTTCTATATCGCAACAAGCTTGCAATGCTTTATCAATGTTCTGTATTCCTTTTTGAGTTTTTATGAGTTCTGTTGTAATCGTCGAGTCATGAATTTGCATTCGCAAAGTATACACTGAATTTTTATCAAATAAATCTGAATATCGACCACGTCACGTTTTTACTTAAATCCTATTCGTAAGTATACCCAACAAATGGTTATGGGCCCAGGACTACGCGATCGGTGTTCCTTGCTAAAAAGAATCCATTAGAAAACGTGTGCAAAAAATCAGTGTGGGCAAAATATTGTAAAATATAAATTTGCATAAACTCATATTCAGAATGAATGTTTCTCATCAAATGGAGAAGCTTAATGAAGAAAACTACGACGTGTGGTGTATGACCATGCGCAGTGTTTTAATTACGCCTGATTTGTGGAAAGTGGTGAGCGAAGACAAGCCTGAGGATGCAACTGACGAACAATCAGCAAAATGAGACATCACAGACACAAAGGCGTTAGCTTGCATAATTTTTAATGTAAAATCAACACAACTAATGCATATAAAATCATGTGCTACTGCAGCAGACGCATGGAAAAAATTGCGTGAAATACATTTGCCAACAGGGCCAGTAAGAAAAGTTCAACTTGACCAAAAACTTATTCGTTTAAGAATGCAAACTGGTGATGACGTACCACAGTATATTAAAGTGTTTTAAGAAACTTTGGACAAGTTTGCTGAATTAGACATCAAAATGAACGATGAACTTAAAGTTATAATGCTTCTGTCTAGTCTACCAAATCCTTGGGAAAATTTTGTGGTCGCTATTGAGACACGCGAAAACTTGCCATCATTTCAAACAATGAAATTGAAGTTTCTAGAAGAAGGTTCGCGCAAAGCAGAAATGAGAGAACGCGAAAACGCAGCAGCGTCAGTATATGTACACAGCCAAGCGCAAACGGGTGCGCAACAAAGCAATCATCAAAATATCAAAGGCAACCGCGAGAATCAAAACAAAACAAACGAAACAATTCAAAGGCAAGTGTTTTTATTCTGAAAACACAGGTCATCGTGAAAATGACAAATTTATATCGTTTTATGAAAAAAAGTCGTCGGTTAAATTAGCAGCTGACAAATACATAGAGTCTTTAGGTATTGGCACAGTCATAATAAAAGTAAACAATGTAGATATTGAAATGCTAGACGGTTTGTATGTGCCTACGCTGCAAATGAATTTCGTCTCAGTTAGTAAAGCAGCTCAAAATCAAAATAGTATTACATTTAGTAAAGAATATGCGCAAATAAAAACAAAAAATGGCAATGTGGTGTTACGCGCAATGCAAGAAGGAAACTTGTATTTGTATACGGATAATTCCACACAAAGTGCGATTAATATGGTCATCGATTCGAATGCAAAATTGTGGCATGGAAGATGCGGACACTTAAATTTTCAAAGTTTAATGTTGCTTAGTGAGAAAAGCTGGTCGAAGGTATGGACATTAAAAATACACATGCGAATATGAACTGTGACACGCGCAATCAAGCAAAAATGTGTGCTTTACTATTTCCAAATAAAGCTAAACGTATGACAAAAAAAGTTCTTGAACTAGTACACAGTGATGTTTGTGGGCCAATGAATGTTAATTCGATAGAGGAAATCGTTATTTCGTCACGTTTATCGATGATTTTTCAAGAAAAATATATATTTTTTTCATGCGTGTCAAAAATGATTCGATAAATTTAAACTTTTTAAAAGTTACGTTGAGTTGCAAACGGGCAAGAAAATAAAATGTCTACCTACCGACAATGGTACTGAATATGTAAACAGTGATTTTAAAATGTTTTTAAACAATTGTGGAATTAAGAGACAAAATACTGTTCCGTATACACCCCAGCAAAATGGTGTTGCTGAACGCGCCAATCGCACTATAGTGGAAATGGCAAAAAGCTTGCTAATTCATGGCAAATTAGAAGAGTTTTTGTGGGCTGAGGCTGTACAAACGGCAGTATATTTGCGTAATAGGTGGCCCACAAATGCATTGAATGGGTGCACGCCCTTCGAAATGTGGAAAAATCGTAAAGCATCGGTAAAGAATTTGCGTATTTTCGATTCGCGCGCATTTGCCTGAGATAAAAAAGCAACGGGCAAGTTCAGGGCACAAGGAAAAGAATACATTTTCGTCGGCTAATCTACAACAGCAAAAGCTTATCGCCTGTACGATCGAGAAAAACGCTCAGTTGTAGAACGTAGGGATGTCAAATTTGTGGAAGGTGAATTTGATACAGTAGTTAATACAAAATGCAGCGTATTAAAAGTAAAACAAACGTCAAAAGAAGCTGAGCAAGTTGATAATCAGAGTACTGTGCATACACCTGAATACGTAGAGGTACGGAACGATACTGACAACTCCGACGAAGAGGGGGAGGAGTTCGTTAGCGCGAGCGATGATGAAGAAATAAATGGTAAACGTAGAGGTCCAGGTCGACGAAAATTGCAACGGACGGGTCAACCAGGCAGACCTAGAAAAGTGTACAACGTGCTAAACAATTTAAATTCCATAGACGATATCGAAACACCTCAAACAATAGCAGAAGCATTGCAGGGCCAATATGCGAAAAATTGGCAAGAGTCAATGCAGTCAGAATACAACGTATTAGTAGCCAAAGATACTTGGAGCTTAGTTGATTTACCTGCTGGTGCAAAGGTAATAATCTCCAAATGGGTATTTAGAATCAAAAGAAAAAAAGATGGTGAAATCGAAAGGTTTAAGTCCAGGTTGGTTGCGAAAGGATGTGCACAACAGTTGGGCGTTAACTACAGGGAAACGTGCTCTCCCGTTATACGCTATGAAACTCTTCGTATGTTGTTCGCTATAGCTCCAGAAAAACAATTGTATATGCACCAAGTTGATATATCAAATGCATGTTTGAACAATAACCTAGACGGGGATGTCTACATGAAGCAGCCACCAAATTTCCTGAGCACTACACATCCATCACAAGGTTCTTAAGCTTAAAAAAGCTATATATGGGCTTAAGCAATCTGGATGTGTATGGAATAATACGCTAGATGAAGTTCTGCAAAGCATAGGCTTCAAACGTAGCAAGTACGAGGCGTGCTTATACTTTAAGCAACATCAACTGCAAAGCAGTTACATCTCAGCTTACGTCGACGATTTAATAATTATATCGCCGAGCGAGAGGGAGATTCATGCGATTAAAAAGCAAATATCATTGAAATTCGAAATGCAGGATGGCGGTCCACTCTCATTCTTTCTTGGTCTTGAAATTCAACGAAATGGCAAACAAGGTTCTGTATCAGTATGTCAAAAAACTTATATCAGAAATCTTTTAGATTCATATGTATCAAAAATTGTAAAGCAATTGCCACACCACTTGACCCAGGTTTTCACGTCGGTTGTAAAGATGATAAATGCGTCAAAGTAAATGTAACGCACTATCAGTCATTAATAGGTTCTTTAATGTACCTAGCATTTTGAGTCGTCCTGACATTTTGCAGTTAGCAAATTGTCGCAACGCAACACAAATCCACACGCTGAGCACGAGGCTGCGCTTAGTATATCGTAAAACCGGGAAGACAGTACAAGGCTTCGCAAACGCTGATTGGGCAAATGATAAATTAGACAGAAAATCCTACTCCGGCTATGTTTTCTTTTTGGGAGGCAGCGCATTTTCTTGGTCTCCAGCTAAACAAAGTATTGTAGCATTGAGCGATGTATCTACGCAAATTACTATTCGAAATTGGATGGTCAGCAGAAGAAGCTATGGTCATATGTGGTGACAACATGAGTGCACAGCATATATCTAAAAAGCCTTTTCACCATAAACGCACCAAACACATTGACATTAAATTTCATTTTATTAGAGAAAAGTTACAAAAAATGAAATCGAATTAAAATTTGTATCTACTAATGAAAATATTGCAAATGTATTTACAAAAAATTTGGGTAAACAAAAGCAATGCGGCTTCGTAAAATTAATTGTTTTAAATCGAATTGCAATTTAAAATATTCAAATTAAAATATTAGCTTAAGAAAAAGTGTTAAAGTAATTATCTAAAATGTCAAGTAAGCTTAATATTTCTATATCGCAACAAGCTGGCAATGCTGTATCAATGTTCTGCATTCCTTTTTGAGTTTTTATGAGTTCTGTTGTAATCGTCGAGACGTGAAGTTGCATTCGCAAAGTATACACTGAATTTTTATCAAATAAAGCTGAACATCGACCACGTCGCGTATAATATATATTTCGTAATATATATATATTTTCTCAATTTCAGCCCCATTTTAACAGCTAGAAGCTTAAAATTTCACCAAATGCTTACATATATAGCATATATTGTTGTCTGAAAAAATTGGAGATCGGTGGTATATATAGTATATATCTCATAAAACCGATTGTTCAGATAAGAAACTTTTCGCAATTTCTACCCCATTTTAACAGCTATAAGCTTCATATTTCACCAATTGCTTACGTTTATAGTATATATTGTTGTGCGAAAAAATCATAGAGATCGGTGATATATATAATATATAAATGATGGTATATATAGTATATATCTATATATATAAAAATCAAATTCTGTGTGTGTGTGTGTATTCGCTATGGAAACGTATTTCCCACACTTCAATCATCACCAAATTTTGGTTATGGGTTCCTTCGATTAACGGGAAGGTTTTAGGCTAAAAATAATTTCGATAGGCGTGGCACCTCCCATACAAATGGAATTTTTGTTACTGCATAACTTTGAAGGTATACATGCCAGAACATTGAAATTGAGTAAGGAGTTATATGAGGTCAATCCCTGCGGAATTGGGAAAAAGGGGGCGTGGCACCTCCCATACAAATGGAATCTTTGGTACTGCATAACTTTGAAGGTATACATGCCAGGACATTGAAATTAAGTAAGGAGTTATATGAGGTCAATCCCTAACACCAGCAAGAAAACATGGAATTGGGAAAAAGGGGGCGTGGCACCTCCCAGACAAATGGGATCTCTGTTACTGCATAACTTTGAAGGTATACATGCCAGAATATTGAAATTCAGTAAGGAGTTATATGAGGTCAATCCCTAACACCACCAAGAAAATATGGAATTGGGAAAAAGGGGGCGTGGCACCTCCCATACAAATGGAATATATTATACTGCATATATCTGGATGTCGTAATGGAAGGATAATGAAAATTGGTAAGGAGCTATGTGACGTTAAGTCCTAACATCTCCAGTAAAATGTGGAATGGGGAAAAACTATGGCTGCCGTACAAACTTAAGTTATTTTAACACCTAAAGTTTGACTGCATTGTTGAGTTTGGCTAATATGCCTTTTGGACGTTTAGTAATCTGCCGCTGTTAAAAACATTGTTTAGCTTCAGTCTATCTACATCTTCTATAAAAACCAAATTCTGTGTGTGTGTTCCCTATGAAAAAGTTTTTGCCATAATTGGATCATCACCAAATTTTGGCTCTAGGTTCCTTCGATCAAGACGAAAGTTTCTCATATTTCAGAATTAAGAATTTTAACTTTAAAAGTTTTTGTTTTTGGCTATGCGAACGAACTATCCCAAAAATGATCATGTTAACAAAATCAATTATCGCATTCAAAACCAATTTCCTGGTGAAGTGACGAAATATAAATCGATCGACACAGTTACAGATGAAGATAAAATTGTGAATTATCCAAATGAATTTCTTTACTCCTTAGAACGAAAAGGAATGCCTGCGCATATATCAACTTTGAAAATTGGCTCACCAATCATGCTTTTTCGGAATTTAAACCCACCAAAATTGTGCAATGGAACCAGACTTTGCGTTTAGAAGCTAATGCCGAATGTAATCAAAGCAACAATCATCAGCGGTAAAAGCAAATATGAAGATGTGCTCATACCACGAATCCCAATGATTCCTACAGATTTGCCATTCAATTTTAAGTGCTTAAAGTTTCCTGTACGCCTTGCTTTTGCAATTACAATCAACAAAGCACAAGGACAATCGCTATTGCAGGCTTAAATTTAGAGAGTCCGTGCTTTTCCCATGGCCAGCTATATGTTTCTTACTCTAGAGTTGGAACACCAAAAAATTTGTTTATCTTTGCACCGAACGAATAAACCAAAACTATTGTGTACTCACATGCATTACAATAAGATACAAGAATAAAATGTTTTAACAGAAAATTTCACCAAATATGCGTACAAAATTTAATTCAATTTACAGAACAATAAATTAAATTATCAACAAAAAAAACAGAAAAAATAACGCAACATCCATTCGATCTAGGACGTTACAACGTACGCCGGGTAAAGCTAGTATAGTATATATATATTTTTTTTGCAATCTCAGCCGCATTTTAACAGCTATAAGCTTCAAATTTCACCAAATGCTTACGTGTATAGTATATATTGTTGTCTGAAAAACTCATAGAGTTTGGTGGTATACATAGTATATATCTCATACAACCGATTGTACAGATAAGAAACTTTGCGCAATTTCTGCCCAATTTTAACAGCTATAAGCTTCAAATTTCACCAATTGCTTACGTACCTATATAGTATATATTGTTGTGTGAAAAAGTCATAGAGATCGGTGATATAAATGTAGGAACGGATAAGAGACGTACCAAGAGTGGACGGACCTGCGGAGACATACAACCCTTACGCACCAGCAACCCAGACATAAATATGCAACCGTGCAACAATAAATAGGCAACTCTTAATTTTGAAATGAACAAGAAAACCGACGTTTGAGAATGGAGAGAGTTAGTGTTTAGAGTTTGACGAAAGAAGTCGATACGCGGACATCACGAAGCACCACACAAATGAGAATTTAATTATAATTACCACTTATTTTCCGTTTTAACAAACTGTACAATTTAAATGATTACTACAAATTACATTTAATAAACTATATAATATAATATTTGCAAGGGTTAATAAACATTTATTCAAAACCTACAAATAAATTGGGGGCTCAACCGGGATTGTGGACTAAAATTTTTCTATATTGTGTAGAGTGTGTGAGCGTCATTAAACGCTGTTAGTACGTGAATGTCCAATAAACGCAAAGTAAGCAAAAAGCGTCTCCAAACGCCGTGTAAAATTTGTGCGTGTCGACAAACATTTTTATAAGCAAAAAGCGCTGTAAATTTCTCGAGCGGTGTTAAACGCTATAAAGTTGAGTGCATAAACGCAATCGAAACAAAGTGCGTCTTCAATCGCCGTATGCAGTTTGCGTACTTGGTACATACAACATACATACAAGCGTCTACAGACGCTATACAAACTGTGAGCATCCATAAATGCGTTCAATTTGTTACCAAGCAAGTGTCGTCAAACGCTTGTGAAATTCGGCAACAAAGCCAAGCCAAATTTTGAAATCAGTAACGACTGAAAACGAAGAGTAGTTCGTACAAAGAAGAGCACAGTTGAAGAGAGCAGAAAAACTTAGAGCAGAAACATCAATGAGAAATGTCAATGACGAAGTTGAAAGCGAAGTAGAGTAGAAAAGCAATTGGCAACGCAAACAGCCATTGAGCAAAGAATCAAAACAAACAAAAAACTGAGAAGCAACGAAGTGATTTTGTACGAAGAAGAAGAGAGGTGTGAAAAAACAGAAGCAAAGACAAGAGAATCGTTGGCAGCAAATTCACTGATCGTAGTAGAACAAAACAAATAGCAAAAATCCGAGCAACAGACAGTAGACGAAGCAAAGCAGAGAAGCAGCTAAGTGAAAAGCAAAACAAAATACATACCTATATTCATATTTCAGTAGTTTGTTTAGAAGATTCAGTAGTTTGTTTAGAACATTTTGCATGAATCTGTTGAATACTTTTCTTTATTTAAACCTATTTCCAAAATCTTAAGGTAAGTAAATATCGTAGCATATAAGACGGTGCAGAGTGAAAATGTACAGAGAGACAATATTGGCATTTAATGTAAGGGAGTTGCAGGAAGCACTCCGTGAGCTTAATATTTCAGTTACAGGTCGTAAAGCAGATTTGCAAAAAAGATTGTTGTTGCACTACGGACATGAAACGACGGACGATGATAATAATTTAGATTCGGTTAGTACATATGAAGATGCGCCAGATACGAATTCCGCTGCCGCCGTCGCCGTCGTACCGGCAGTCAGATCAATGTTTACGCTTAAAGACATACAAGAAAGTCTTACTCAATTTAGTGGCGATGATAATTTTGATGTTCAGCTATGGATAAATGAATTCGAAGAAAACGCGTCAGTAGTAGGGTGGAATAGTGTTCAAAAATTTATATATGCTAAACAGCTACTAAGAGGGGCTGCTAAACTATACATTCGTAGCGAGCGAGGGCTTCTAAGTTGGGAATTGTTAAAAGAAGCACTTATTAGTGAATTTGGGAAAAAATTGTCTTCAGTTGAGGTGCATAATAAGTTGAGAAGCCGTAAGAAGAAAGCTGGTGAAACGTTTCGAGAGTATTTGTATGTGCTCAAGGAAATCGGCAAACCGATAAATATTGATGTTGAAAGTTTAATTTCGTATTTCATCGAAGGTATAGTAGATACGAGATTAAACAAAGCGATTTTGTATGAAGCCAGGACGATCAGCGAACTAAAAGAAAGAATCAAAATATATGAGAAAATAAATCGTAAGGACGGTGGCCAAATTTCGAGGCCAGTGCAGGGTTCGATAAGCACTGCTGGTACTAAAAAGGTGTCAAAGCCATGTTTTAGATGTGGAAGTACCACACATCTTATTCGTGACTGCAATAGTCAACAAGCTAAATGTTTTAAATGTAATGGCGTTAGACACAAGTCTTTTGAGTGCAAGAGTGCTGATACCGTGAAAATTAAAAAAGAATCTGACAAAATTAATGTTATAAATGTACAAAAAGAAAGAATTCAGTTGCCAGTGAAAACAGTGAAAATAGGAGGTTTAGTGACTGATGCTTTAGTGGATACTGGGTGTTGCTTATGCTTAATTCGACGTGATATTTTTAGCAAAATAAACTTTAGAGGTGATGTTACAGATGAAAAGCGAACCTTATATGGCGCTTGCGAAAAAGAATTTTCGACAATTGGTAGTTTTATAACAGAGCTTGAAGTAGATGATTTGAAGTTTGAACAAAAGTTTCACATTACCAGTGAAAGTGCCATCCCATATTCCGTATTTATAGGTACATCAGTACTTGATGGCGGCCACCGTGGTGTGATGGGTAGCGTGCTCCGCCTATCACACCGTATGCCATGGGTTCAACTCCCGGGCAAAGCAACATCAAATTTTTAGAAATAAGATTTTTCAATTAGAAGAAAATTTTTCTAAGCGGGGTCGCCCCTCGGCAGTGTTTGGCAAGCACTCCGGGTGTATTTCTGCCATGAAAAGCTCTCAGTGAAAACTCATCTGCTTTGCAGATGCCGTTCGGGGTCGGCATAAAACATGTAGGTCCCGTCCGGCCAATTTGTAGGGAAAATCAAGAGGAGCAGAGAAGCTCGGCCTTATATCTCTTCGGAGGTTATCGCGCCTTACATTTATTTTATTTATTTTCAGTACTTGATAAAGTTAATATTTGTGTAAAACCTGAAGGCACAAAATTTTTGAAGATAATTAATCACAACGCGGATGAACGTAGACAAGGAGAAAGGTTTGAATTACTAGAAGAGTTTGAAAGTTTATGTATTAGTGCAGGCGATTTTAGTGAAAACGTAGTAATTCAGGAGATGATAGAAAGTTATAAGCCACAACGTATCGAAATGTGTAAAACTGACATGAAAATTATTTTGAGCGACGAAATACCGGTGTTCCAGCGTCCAAGAAGATTATCTGTAGATGACAAAAAGTTCGTTGATCAGCAAGTCGAGGACTGGTTGAAAGCAGATATTATTCAACCAAGCTTCTCGAACTATGCTTCGCCAATCGTAATAGTCGGCAAAAAAGACGGCTCAAAAGATTATGCGTGACTATAGGTTGTTGAATAGGAAGATAATTCGCGATAATTTTCCGATGGCGCGCATCGATTACGTTTTAGATAGGTTGCAAAAGGGGAAAATTTTTACAAAGTTGGACTTGGAAGATGGATTGTTCCATGTTCCAGTGGCTGAAGATTCAAGGAAGTAAACAGCCTTTGTGACACCGGACGGGCAATATGAGTTTAAATATGTCCCGTTTGGTATATGTAACTCGCCGGCTGTATTTTGTAGATTCATAAGCTTTGTGTTCAGAGAGCTTATACAAAATCGAACAATTGCAGTTTATATGGATGATATCATCATTCAATCTAGAGATGTCGATGAGGGTATAAGCAAATTGAAACGAGTTCTAGAAGTAGGTTCGCGGTACGGTATCCGTATCAAGTGGAAGAAATGTCAATTTTTAGAGAAAAAAGTTAATTTCCTTGGGTACATTATTGAAGGTGGTACGATTAAGCCATCTGAAGAAAAGATCCAGGCAATCGAGCAGTATCCAATGCCGAACGACAGAAAAGGTGTCGAAAGATTCCTTGGATTAACTTCATATTTTAGAAAGTTCATTAATAGATATGCATTGTTGGCAAAACCTTTTTCCGATTTGTTGAAAAAAGGAAACATTTTTAAGATAGGAGAAGAACAAGTGGAATCGTTCAAGAATTTAAAAAGTTCTTTGACGACTTCACCGGTTCTTCGGTTGTACAATCCAAACGTTGAGACAGAGATCCACACGGACGCATCGAAATTTGGGTATGGAGCGATCTTCATGCAAAAATGGAGTGAGGATCAAATTTTCCATCCAGTACAGTTTTTAAGTAGGAAAACAAGTCAGGCAGAAGAAAAGTATAGCTCGTATGAGTTGGAAGTGTTGGCAGTCATTGCTGCACTAAAAAAATGGAGAGTTTATTTAAAAGGTGTCAAGTTTACAATCATTACAGATTGTAATGCTTTCGCACTTACGATGCGCAAGGAAGATGTACCACCTAGGATAGCTAGATGGGCCCTCTTCTTGCAAGAATTTGATTACCAAATTGTGCACAGATCTGGAATACAGATGAGACACGTAGATGCATTAAATAGAATGCATTGCTTACAAATGGAAGACACGTTGAGACATCGATTATTACAAGCCCAGTTTTATGATGACTGGACAAAAGCAGTTAGGACTATTTTAGAAAAGGGAAACTATGAAGATTTTTACATATCTCATGGAATTTTATGCAAAAATCCTTCCGAGGAACTTGTCGTAGTCCCTAGTCAAATGGAAGAAGATATAATCAAAACCATACACAGGAAGGGACATTATGCTGCGCGCAAAACACAGGAGTTAATAGAGCGATCATACTATATTCCGAAGTTAAGTCAGAAAGTAGCAAAAATAATAAGCAGTTGCGTAGAGTGCATTGTGGGAAACGCGAAGATGGGCAGAAAAGAAGGGTTTCTTTCGCCAATTCCCAAAGATGATCACCCGTTATGCACTTACCATTTAGATCATTTAGGACCGCTGACAGCCACCACAAAATGTTGTAATAATATTTTAGCAGTTGTAGATGCATTCTCCAAATTTGTTTGGTTATACCCCACAAAAGATACAGGAGAATGAGCAGTAATTGATAGGTTAACCAAACAAGCCGCTATTTTCGGAAACCCAAAAAGACTGATAACCGACAGAGGTGCAGGTTTCACCTCGCAAGCTTTTAAAGATTATTGTAATGAGCAGGGTATAAAACACTTGTATACAGCAACAGGAGTTCCGGGGGGAAACGGGCAAGTGGAGCGCATCCATCGAACCTTAATCCCAATGTTGACGAAACTTTCCTTGAACAATCCGGAGCAATGGTATAAAAACATTGCAAATTTACAACAGTTTTTAAATAACTATCCCAGTCGTAGCACGAAGGTATCCCCTTTTAAGTTGTTAATAGGGTTGAATATGCGTTTAGAAAAGCATATAAATTTAAGTGAGCTTATTGTGGAAGACGCAGCTATTCAGCTGGAAACAGAACGCGATCAAATTAGGGAAACAGCTAGAAACAATATAAAAGCCATTCAAGAGGAAAATCGGAAAACTTTCAATGCAAAAAGAAAAGCTGAGCAAACGTACGAAGAGAATGAGCTAGTAGCTATAAAACGAACCCAATATGGTCCCGCGCTGAAAATTAAGAAAAAGTGTTTAGGGCCGTACAAAGTAATACGTAGGTTGAACCACGGTCAGTATGACGTTGAGAAGTTAGGTGAGCATGAAGGGCCGAACTGGACGACGACGGTAGCGGAGTTTATGAAAAAGTGGCACGCGTCGTTCGGGGACGAACGACTGTCAGGACGGCCGAATGTAGGAACGGATAAGAGACGTACCAAGAGTGGACGGACCTGCGGAGACATATAACCCTTACGCACCAGCATCCCAGACATAAATATGCAACCGTGCAACCATAAATAGGCAACTCTTAATTTTGAAATGAAAAAGAAAACCGACGTTTGAGAATGGAGAGAGTCAGTGTTTAGAGTTTGACGAAAGAAGTCGATACGCGGACATCACGAAGCACCACACAAATAAGAATTTAATTATAATTACCACTTATTTTCCGTTTTAAAAACTGTACAATTTAAATGATTACTACAAATTACATTTAATAAACTATATAATATAATATTTGCAAGGGTTAATAAACATTTATTCAAAACCTACATATATGATGGTATATATTGTATATATATATATTTTTTTTTGCTATTTCAGCCCCTTTTAACAGCTAGAAGATTAAAATTTCACCAAATGCTCACGTATATAGCATATATTGTTGTCTGAAAAAATCACAGAGATCGGTGGTATATATAGTATATATCTCATACAACCGACTGTTCAGATAAGAAACTTTTCGCAATTTCTACCCCATTTTAAGAGCTATAAGCTTCAAATTTCACCAATTGCTTACGTATATAGTATATATTGTTGTGTGAAAAAGTCATAGAGATCGGTGATATATATAATATATATATGATGGTATATATTGTATATATATATATATGTATTGTTTTTTTTTGCAATTTTAGCCCCATTTTAACAGCTAGAAGCTTCAAATTTCACGAAATGCTTACGTGTGTAGCATATATTGTTGTCTGAAAAAAATCATAGAGTTCGGTGGTATACAGAGTATATATCTCATACAACCGATTGTTCAGATAAGAAAATCTGCGCAATTCTGCCCCATTTTAACAGCTAGAAGCTTCAAATTTAACCAAATGCTTACGAATATAGCATATATATTGTTGTCTGAAAAAATCATAGAGATCGGTGGTATATATATTATATACCCCATATAAACTGTCATTTTTGCCCCTTTTTTACGGCTAGAGGCTTCAAAATTCATCAAATTTCATCAAATAGTTACGTTTGCGTCATATATTGTTGAAATGCGTGATTCATAGTCATAGTTTTTACATGCAGACTACAAAAAACTTGAAGCTTTGCATCCTCACACAAAGTATCTACCTATTTTTACATCTTTCATTAAAATGAAATGGTATATTAATTTCGCCACGAATCCCAAAATTGTAAGTCCTTAAAGGAAAATAGATAGACCCACCACTAAGTATACCGAAATAATCAGGATGAGTTGATTTAGCCATGTCCGCTTTTCCGTCTGTCCGTCTGTCTGTTTGTATACAAACTAGTCCCTCAATTTTTGAGATATCTTGATAAAATTTAGTGAGCGGGTGTATTTGGATGTCCGATTAGATATTTGTCGGAACCGGGCTGATCGGACTACTATAGCATATATCCTCCATACAACCGATTTCTCAGAAAAAGAGAATTTTTGTCATATCTACCTCAATTTATCAGATTGAAGCTTCAAACTTCACCATATACTTTCGTATATTGCACATATTGTTGTCTGAAAAAATGTATGAGATCGGTCGTATGTATAGTATATATCCCACAATCGATTGTTCAGATAATAAACTTTTCGTAATTGCTGCCCTATTTTAAGAGCTAGAGGCTTCAAATTTCCACGAATGCTTTCGTATATAGCATATATTGTTGTCTGAAAAAATCATAAAAATCGGTGGTATATATAGTATGTATATATATTGTGGTATATATAGTATATATATATAGTATATATATATCTTCCCAATTTCAGCCCCATTTTAACAGCTATAAGCTTCAAATTTCACCAAATGCTTACGTATATAGCATATTGTTCAAATAATAAAATTAATATTTGTCCTGTGTTTCAACATTGCATATAAAATGCCAATTTGAGTTTTACACCATAGTAGCAGTGGTAAGCAACATTCATTACTTTGTACATATTGAAGTTATCAATTTGAATCAAACCTTTTTGTACTTCACTTGCGCGTTTCATTTTAAGAGGTTACTACTGATTCTCTGTAACAATGGTTATGGGCGCAGAAGAACGTGAGAGGGGCTTTTAAATACAAGGTATATAAAATAAATTTGTGACGCGAAGCACCGGTTTTTAATTTGCGAAAAAATGAGTATCGCAGTGCAAATAGAAAAACTTGCAGAAGACAATTACGGCGTGTGGTCGGTATCGGTGCGTAGTGTGCTAATTACAACGGACTTATGGAGCGCTGTTTGCGACGGATTGCCGGAAGGAGCAACTGGTGAAGTGGAGCAAAAGTGGAAAGTAACAGACCAGAAGGCGCAGTCTTCCCAATTCGTGGGAAAACTTTGTTGTTGCTGTCGAGACACGCGACAGTTTGCCGACGCTCGATGCCATTAAGTTGAAATTTCTAGAAGAAGGTGTGAGAAAACAAGAGCGAGACGAACGGGTGGGCATGCAAGCAGTATATGTATGTGCAAATAAAACTAAAAATACAAGCATTGCATCAAAGCATACAAACACGGATAACACAAAGAACGATAAGCAAAGTAAGGTGAATTCAAAGGCGACAAAGAAACCGAAGAAATCTCAATTTAAGGGGAAATGCTTCGTTTGTCAACAAATAGGTCATCGGGCTTATGATTGCCGAAATAAAAGAAAGACCGTTCAAACAAAAGAAGAAGCGCTATAAATGTCAAATTTTTTGATGTTTGTAGTAGCGATTATATGCAAAAGAAAAATATTTGGTGCATAGACAGTGGCGCTACGTCAAATATGTGTTGTGATAGAAGTGCGTTTGTTTCTTTTATTGCCAATGAAGTTAAAGTAATGTTAGCAGCAGATAAATTTGTTGATTCACCCGGTATAGGTACTGTAGTGTTACAAAAAAGTAATAAAAAAATAACCCTTCAAAATATTTTGTATGTGCCATCGTTGCGTATGATTTTTTTGTCTGTGAGTAAAGCAGCAGAATTTGGTAATTTCACAACGTTTGAAAAACAATTGTCCACAGTGAGAGAGAATGCAATACTATTGCAAGCAAAACAAACAAATAACGTGTATTGGTACACTGAAAACAAAATAGCTAGTGTAAGTATGTTAAGTGTTGATTCAATGACAACGATGTGGTATAATAGGTATGGACATTTGAATTTTCAAAGCCCAAAAGAACTTAGTGAGAAAGGTCTGGTTTGTGGTATAAATTAAAAAAATATGCCGAGGCAGGTAAATTGCGGTACATGCAATAAAGCGAAAATTTGTGCATTGCCATTTCCACGAAAAGTTGAACGTTCAATAAAGAAAGTGCTTGAACTCACACACACAGATGTGTGTGGGTCTATGAATATAAAATCATTGGGTGGCAATCGCTATTTTGTCACATTCATAGACGATTTTTCTCGAAAAATATTTGTATAATTTGTGAAGGCCAAAAATGAAGTTTTTGAAAAATTCAAAGAATTTAAAAGCTATGTTGAATGTCAAATGGTCTTTAAAATTAAGACTGTGCGAAGCGATAACGGCACAGAATATGTTAATGGCGATTTTGAAAATTATTTAAAAAAATGTGGCATAAAACGAGAATTGACTGTACCGTATACACCTCAACAAAACGGTGTATCGGAGCGAGCAAATAGAACCATAGTTGAAATGGCGAAAAGTTGATTGATTCATGCGAACCTTGAAGAGTTTTTGTGGGCTGAATCAGTACAGACCGCAGTGTATTTGCGCAATAGATGTCCTACTCAAGTACTAAATCAAGTTACTCCAATTGAATGGGGTGCGGAAGAAGAGCGGTTTTGATGGAAATCCGTCAAATCGATCTTCAGAACTCTAAGGCGGCTTCCGCAAATTTGTTGTTCTGCCTTGAAAAAGGCGGAGTGGATATAGTCCTTGTCCAGGAGCCGTGACTGAGTAGTAACGGCAGTAAGATTTCTGGATTAAGGACTGGAAAATTCAACACCTTGGTGCATGGGGAGGCAAGTAGGCCTAGATCATGTGTGCTTGTTAAAAAAGAGATTAAAGCTTTTATTCTCTCTAATTTCAGCAATGCTGACGTAACCACGGTCTGCCTCGAGCGAGGAAGTAATGAAATGTGGGTGGTCTCAGCGTATATGCCCCACGGGGATGTAGCGGGACCACCACCTGCGATACTGGGCGAAATCACCGCTGAAGCAAGGCGGAGAGGTGTTGGCGTGATCATCGGTGCCGATGCTAATGCCCATCATATCATCTGGGGAAGCTCGGATACCAATACTAGAGGTGAGTCTTTATTTACTTTTATTGTAGATGAGGGACTTTGTATATGTAATAGGGGGAATGACCCGACTTTTATTACTGCGGTAAGGGAGAAGGTCCTGGACCTCACCCTGGTTAGTAGAGAACTGGAAGGTCGGGTATCTGGCTGGAGGGTTCTCAACGAGCACTCCTTCTCTGATCACCAATATATTCAGTTCTCGGTGAACGAAGAACGTCCCGATAAAATATCTTTTAGGAACCCTAAAAGTACTAACTGGGACTTGTATTGTAGGAAGCTGGGAGAGCTATTGCCTGCGGCGCCTACCGTTAGTTCGGACCCGTCCGAATCTGAGATAGACGTTCTGTTGGAAAACTTCACCTCGGAAAGCAACAGCGCCTTTCAGCTGTCCTGCCCATTGAAAACTTGCAGGGGGAAGGGCAAGCCGCCCTGGTGGTCGGATTCTCTTGACAACCTAAGAGCGTCCAGTCGGCGGCTCTACAACAGAGCCAGGAGGAGTAAATTACCCTCGGACTGAGAGCTCTATAAGGTGAGTCTGGGGATTTATAAATATGAAATAAGGATAGCCAAGCGAGTTGCATGGCGAAGCTTCTGCGAAAACGTAGAAGGCTGCGATGAATCCGCGAGGCTTAGAAAAATACTCTCTAGGAACCCCGCTCCTCTGGGGTATCTGAGAGATGATGGTGGGGACTGGTCGATGAGTAGCGAGGAGTCCCTAAAGCTTTTACTGGACAATCATTTTCCCGATGTACCAGTTGCGCTGGGATCTTCGCCTGCATGGTCGACGGTCGCTGGCCATGCAGAAGTGCCTGCCATTCCAATACGGGACAGTCAAATAACCTTGGCTATAGGGTCGTTCAAGCCCTATAAGTCTCCGGGCCCGGATGAAATCATTCCTGCTCAACTTCAAAAGTCTTTGGGGATTTCCTGCCGCGGGTTGGCCATCATCTATACTAACTGCCTCAGGCTTAACTATATCCCGAAGTCTTGGCACACGGTTAGGGTTATTTTCATGCCGAAGGCCGGCAGAAGCTCTTATGTATCACCTTAGGATTTCAGGCCAATCAGCCTCTCGTCGTTTCTTCTTAAGATGTTTGAGCGCTTGATTGACCTGTACCTGCGGGAAAGGATACCTAGGGGGTTACTGTCGGCTTCACAGCATGCGTTCTGCAAGGGCAGATCGACGGAAATGGCTCTCCATTCGATTGTAAAGCAAAGAGAGGGTTCCCTAGGACATAAAGAGTTTGCTCTGGGTGCTTTTCTAGATATCGAAGGGGCTTTTAACAATGTCTTACCGGGGACAATCGAAAGAGCTCTGATGGGTTTAGGAGTCGAGGCGGCTCTGGTTGAATTTATTAGCAAACTTCTATGCGGCAGAATTGTCGCAGCGGAGTGGGGAGGGGCCATAATTAAGAGGAAAGTGTGCTGGGGTACGCCACAGGGGGTGTCCTATCTCCTCTCCTCTGGGTTGTGATAGTCAACGAGCTTCTTGTGGAGCTGGAAGCCAATGATTGTCGGGTGGTTGCGTATGCAGATGACCTCGCTATCCTAGTCAGAGGCAAATTTCTTCCGTGCGCGATGTTCTGCAGGGCTACCTGGATACTGTGTCTAGGTGGGCTGAATCATGTGGATTGGCGGTCAACCCGGGAAAAACGGATTGGTTCTTTTCACAAGGAGATATAAGTTGCCCGATTTCAGAACTCCCTCGATTGGAGGGGTACCGTTGGTACTTTCTGATAGGGTTAAATATTTGGGGATTGTTTTGGACAAGAAACTGTTCTGGAGACCCAATGTGGAAGATCAGGCCAGGAAGGCCGCCATTGCCTTGTATTGCTGCAGAGGGGTTATCGGAAAGAGATGGGGACTCTCGCCAAGCGTAGTACACTGGCTTTATGAGATGGTGGTCAAACCGATTCTGTTATATGGGGTGCTGGTCTGGTGGAAAGCACTGGACACGGCGAGCACCTCCAAAATGTTAGTGTCAGTGCAACGGACGGCGCTGATTGGTATCAGTGGCACTCTCAGAACAACACCTACCTTGGCACTGAACGTCATGCTGAATATATACCTAGTAGATATTGCGGGAAAAGCGGCCGCGGCAAGGTCGTTGGTCAGGCTTCGTGATATGGGATATGGACTTTCTGACCGCGGACACTCTAACCTTCTTACCAGTTTCGACCTTGCCCCGGACAGAACGGACTATTGTATGCCGATAACTGTTTCCTATACAACCTGCACCACAGTCATTCCAGAGAGAGAGGAGTGGGGAAGAGGAATTATCTGGGGCATGGGACCGGTTAACTTGTTCACGGATGGGTCGAAGCTGGATGGAAAGGTTGGTGGGGGGGTCTTTTGTCTAGAGCTAAATTTAAGCCGCAAGTTTAAGTTGGCTGATCACTGCAGTGTATTCCAAGCGGAAGTTGCTGCGATTAAGGATGCGGTGGATCGAATGTTATCCAGTGCTAATACGGTTAGGGAATTTAACATCTACTCTGATAGCCAAGCGGCTATCAAGGCATTGGGCTCAACTACAGTGCGATCGAGGGTGGTCTGGGATTGCCTGACCTCGCTTGCGATTGCATCGGATTACTTTACAATTAAGATTATGTGGGTCCCGGGCCATAGTGTTATCCCGGGTAACTGTCAAGCGGATCTCTTAGCCCGCATCGGTACAACTGAACCGTATGAAGATGGCTGTAGGGATTTCGGGATCCCGCTGACCACCTGTGGCTTGCTCCTCCTTAGTAGAGCCTCGAATCAGCTCAGCAAACGTTGGGCGGACACCACGTCTTGCAGGATAGCAAGATTTTTCTGGCCGAAAGTGGATGGCAGGAGGTCTGCTGAAATAATTGGGTTCACTAAGGCTCACCTATCAATGGTCGTTGGGGTTTTGAAAGGGCACTGTCCCATGGATATCCATGCGGTAGGTCTCAATATACTGGAAACTCCATCCTGCTGCAGCTGTATGGAGGATGATGAGGTGGAATCACCAAATCACTTTATGCTTGATTGCCCAGCTTTTGCCAGAACTAGGCGAAGGTACCTCGGTCGCGACTCACTTGGATCTCCCGAGGATTTTTCCAAAGTTGAGATCGGTATCATTCGGAGCTTCATCGTTGCTACCCAACGATGCTCTAAGTAGCTAGATCTAAGTCACCGTTATTTTTGATGTATGTGGTATCACAGCGGACCGTCGTGTTGTCCAAGTGAGCTATCCTTATCAGGGCAGCTACCACCTAACCTATCCTATATCCTACTCCATTTGAAATACTGAAAAAGCGCAAACCTTCAGTGAAACATCTACGTATTTTCGGGACAAGAACATTTGCAGTTAATAAAACAAGTAAGAAGAAATTTGAAGCAAAAGACCATGAGTATATATTTGTCGGATATTCAAAAACAGCAAAAGCATATCGCTTATATGACAAGCAAAAACGTGCAATTATAGAGCGGCGTGATATTAAATTTGTAGAAGGCGATTTTTGTGTAAGTACTACGTCAGAAAGGGACTTGTCAGATATAAATGATGATTTTGCGACAAACATTATACGTCTAGAATCTGCTGAAGTTCAAGAAAATGAACAATTAGCAGATGAGGTAGTCGAGCATGTAGTAAGAAGTGACTCCGGCGGAGAAGAAGAGTATGCAACTCCTGACGAAGCTGAAAGTGATGAGCAAGAAGTACAAAAACATGAAATACAAAAACGCGGACCTGGACGACCAGCATATGTTTATACAGGTCAACAAAGCAGGCCAAGGAAGCAGTATCAAACACTTAATAACATAAATAGTTTAGAAGACAGCGAGACACCAGAAACTCCTGAAGAAGCATTAAATGGTCAATATGCTGATGAATGGCGAAGTTCCATGCAATTAGAGTACGACGCGCTTATAACAAACAAAACGTGGATATGGTTGATTTGCCAAATGGGCAAAAAGTCACAGGGTCTAAATGGGTTCTTCGAATAAAAAGAGACGAGGACGGTGAGATCGAGAGATTAAAATCAAGGTTAGTTGCTAAAGGTTCTGTGCAACAACTGGGAGTCAACTACTGGGAGACATTCTCTCCAGTAATTCGGTAGGAAACTATACGCATGCTTTTTGCGATAGTTGCGGATAAACAGATGTTTATGCACCAGGTGGACATATCTCACGCGTATTTAAATGGGAAGCTATACGAAAATGTTTATATGAAACAACCAAAGGGTTTCATCAGAAAAGAGTATCCTAACAAAGTTTTGAAACTTCAGAAAGCGATTTATGGATTAAATCAGTTCGGCCGTGTATGTAATGGTACTTTGGATGCAGTTTTCAACATTATTGCCTTCAAAAAATGCAAATTTGAACTGAGTTTATATGTGTTGTGAATTAGCTTAGTGAATGACCCTTCTTCATATATTTAATGCAACCCTGAATATATTATTAAATGTCAAATAAAGAACATGTCCTCACTTCCGTTTGAATTACAATTGTGCTTACACGCCTTTAATTTATCCATTGTGCAAATCGGTTTGTATCTTTAAAATCAACAGGTTATGGGCCTATATGATAACGCGCATAAATTATAAATTGTGTAATTCTCGAAGTCTAACAAAATCTTAGCGATCGGTCGCATAAAGTATTATTCCATAAATTGTTCACATCATATTGGCGGCAAACCACAATAATTTATCGTTTGATAAGCTAAAAGGCCGTGAAAATTTTGATGTGTGGAAGCTCCATGCAAAATCATATCTGGTTATAAAAGGGTGCTGGGAAGTAGTAAAAACAGGACTACAAGCAAATCCTCCAGAAAATGATAAGCAGGCAGATCAGCGGGCACTTGCAGAAATCACGCTAATGATTGAGCCGACAAATTTTTCGCACATCGCGACAGCTACGACGGCCAAGGAGGCTTGGGATGCCTTAGTATCGGCGTATGAAGATTCCGGACTAACGCGTAAAGTTGAGTTGTTGAAACAACTCGTACAATGCAAGCTTTCAGACTTCTCCTCAATGCAGGAGTACCTAAATACATTGGTCATGACGTCTATAAAAGTGAGAACCGCTGGGTTGAATATTGATGACGAAGTTACCGCATCATTGATATTGGCAGGTTTACCAGATGAATTTCGAGCTTTGGTCTTAGCCATCGAAAATTCAAAACAACAGCTTACGATCGATAATGTGAAAAGACTATTATTGCAAGAGGCAAAATTTGATAAACCAAATGGTGATTGCGCTTTATATTCCAAAAGTAAATATAAGCCTAAATTTGTCAAGTGCCACACTTGCAAAGAATTGGGACATTATGCTAAACAATGTCCAAATAAAAGAAAAAGGAACAACACTGGCGCAAAGACTGATAAAATACTCTTTGCTTCCTTGCTTTCACACGACAGCCGCACAGCTGATTGGTACGTAGACTCTGGTGCAACAGCACATATGACGCAAAACAAACAATTGATTTCTAATGAAAAGCCGACAATTGGCAAAAATATTATAGTAGCGAATAATAAAACAATTCCAGTGGTATCAAGCGGTACAGCAAAATTGTGTTTGTCTACAGGACATGATGCAGTGCTCAACGTCGATTACGTACCCGAATTGTGTGTAAATTTATTTTCCGTGCGTGAAATGACTAAAAACGGCAACAAAGTTTTATTTAAAGAAAATTACTGCCGAATTTTTGATAACAAAGACAATCTGATTGCTACCGCGACCGCTGTAAATGACCTCTATCGTCTAAATTTACGTGAAAACAAAGTTAATAGTGCACTTTTCGCAAATAGTGATTACGAGTTATGGCATCGTAGATTAGGCCACATTTGCAACGAAAATTTAAATAAAATCAAAAACACCTGTAGTGGTGTAGATTTCAACACTCCTAGTAAAGAGCAATGCATTGTGTGCATTAAGGGGAAACAAACCCGTGCTTCGTTCAAAGAGAGTGGTACTCGAGCTGAAAATTTGCTTGACCTGGTGCACTCAGATGTGGCAGGACCTTTCCAAGTAAAGTCACATTCGGGCTGTAGATTTTTTGTGACTTTTATAGACGATTTCTCGAGAAAAATTACAGTCATACCAATCAAACACAAATCGGAAATTTTCGACTAATTTGTAAAATATAAAAGCTTAATGGAAAATCAATGTTCGCGTAAAATTAAAATACTACGTTCGGATAACGGCACTGAATACACGAATAACAAATTTAAAGAATTTCTTATGAAAAAGGGTATTGTGCACCAAACGTCTGCCCCATATACACCTGAGCAAAATGGTGTGGCAGAACGTTTCAATAGAACAATAGTGGAGAGAGTGCGGTGTATGCTTGTTGACTCGGGTTTGAGTAAAAGTTTTTGGGCTGAGGCATCGGTAACTGCAGCTTACATTTTAAATCGAACTCCGTGCGGCAAAGAGTCGCGTTGTCCAGAAGAAATCTGGTCAAACAAAAAACAATCGCTTAAGCATATACGAGTTTTGGCTGTAAAGCCATGGTGCATGTGCCCAAAGAAAAACGACAAAAACTGGATGTAAAATCTGCAGAATGTATAATGGTTGGTTACTGTAACGCTTCAAAAGCATATCGGTTATTTGAACCAAAATCATGCAAAATTATCGTAAGCCGTGACGTTGTTTTTATTGTAAATCGAGAGTTAAAAGCACACGATACCCAACTTTTCTTCGACTTATCTGACTCCAGTGACGTTCTCAATTCAGGGGCAGAAAAGTGTGATGAATTTTCAAACTATAAAGACGAACAAAACGTAAAAGTTGAAGATGGATTAAGTGAAGATGTACGTGCAGACTCACCAAGCTTCGAAAGTGCGGATTCTGAATTAGATACTGACGAAAACTTTTTGCGGCGTTCGCAGTGACGTTCTCAATTCAGGGGCAGAAAAGTGTGATGAATTTTCAAACTATAAAGACGAACCAAACGTAAAAGTTGAAGATGGATTAAGTGAAGATGTACGTGCAGACTCACCAAGCTTCGAAAGTGCGGATTCTGAATTAGATACTGACGAAAACTTTTTGCGGCGTTCCGAAAGATTAGCAACCAAACAAGGTAAATGTAATTTTAATTTTGTTGCTATCGATAATGTTTCAAAAGATCCCGAAACGCTTAATGACGCAATCTCTGGCGAAAACGCCGAAGACTGGATGCTCGCAATAAATGAAGAAATGTCGTCGCACCGTTCAAACAACACTTGGGTTTTGACTGAGCTACCACCCGGCAAGAAGGTTATCAAATCAAAATGGGTGTTTAAGACAAAACGAGACGCTAGTGGTGAAGTAGTTCGACATAAAGCTAGACTAGTCATTAAAGGTTTTAGCCAAGAGAAGGGCATTAACTACGATGAGACATTTGCTCCAGTTGTCAGATACACATCAATTCGATTGCTACTCGCCATTGCAGCTAAGCATAACTTGTTTATTCCTCAAATGGATGCCGTAACCGCTTTTTTGAACGCTGAATTAAAAGACGAGATCTATATGGCGCAGCCAGATGGCTTCGACGATAAATCTGGTCGCGTATGCAGGCTACAAAAATCACTTTATGGCCTTAAGCAATCGAGTAGGCTTTGGAATGAGAAGTTTAACGATGTTTTGTTGAGCCTTGGTTTGGCTCGTAGTGACATCGACCAATGTGTTTATTATCGAACAAATGATAACGAAAAATTGTTTGTTGCTGTATACGTCGATGATGTACTTCTCTTCTCCAACAATATTGAGGCGATATCAAAGCTTAAACGAGAGTTGTCATCGATCTTCAAGATGAAAGACATCGGTGAAGTCTCTTCAGTATTAGGCATGCGTGTTAGAAGGAACAATGATACAGGTACTATTAAAATAGATCAATCACAGTACGTAGCTGACTTATTGCAACGATTCGGAATGTCTGATTGCAACCCAGTATCCACGCCAATTGATTTAAATCAACGAATTAGTTCCAAGATGTGTCCGTCAACTGAAAGTGAAAAACAAGGAATGCGAGAGATTCCATACATGCAGGCAATCGGGTGCTTACTTTTCGCATCACAAATAACACGCCCAGACATTTGCTTTGCTGTAAATTTATTGAGTAGGTTTTCTACAAACCCAGGAAAGGCACACTGGGTTGCAGTAAAGCGTATTATGAGATACCTTAAGGGTACCATTGACAAAGGTTTAGTTTTCACTCAGGAAGTCAGTGATATTACAGGATTCTGCGACGCTGACTGGGGTAGTGATCTTGATGAAAGAAGATCGACCACGGGTTATGTGTTCAAATATCAAGGTTGCGCCATTTCCTGGTGTACGCGCAGACAACGCACTGTAGCGCTCTCGTCGACCGAAGCAGAATTCGTGGCAATCACTGCTGCCATTCAAGAAGCACTGTGGCTACAACGTTTTTTTAATGAATTGGAAACAGGGGCAATGAAATCACTTATTTTACATTGCGACAATAAAAGCGCCATTCAGATTGCAACAAACAATTCATATTCACCCCGAACCAAACACGTACATATCAAGCACCAGTTTATTCAACAAAATCTAAAAAGCTGTAAGATCTGTCTTAATTACATTTCCACGAATGACATGGCTGCTGATATTCTCACCAAAGGCGTATCTAAGGGCAAACATACTCATCTTTCTGAAGCTCTTGGACTTGCTTAAGTTAATACTTAATATATTTATTCATTTCTATAAACATTTCATCAAAACATGTACATAATTTTTACTCGTATACATATTTAAAAAGAATTGTCATTCAGGAAAGGTGTTGTGAATTAGCTTAGAGAATGACCCTTCTTCATATATTTAATGCAACCCTGAATATATTATTAAATGTCAAATAAAGAACATTTTCTCACTTCCGTTTGAATTACAATTGTGCTTACACGCCTTTAATTTATCCATTGTGCAAATCGGTTTGTATCTTTAAAATCAACAATATGTGAGAAAAGACAAACAGCATTTTTGTTACATAGCAGTCTACGTGGATGATTTACTCATAGTTTGTTCCAGTGAGATCGAACTATCGGCAATTAAAATGAAGATAGCGTCGAAATTTCAAATGCATGATGACGGTGCTGTAAGGTATTTTCTTGGCTTAGAAATTCAGCGACAAGGAATCAGAAGAAGTACATTAAATCTGTGCTTGAAACATACGGAATGCAGGAGTGTAGAGAAGTTGCAACAGCACTTGATCCAGGTTTTCAAGTTGGATGCAGAGACAAGAAATGTGTTAAGGTAAATGTCACTGAATACCAATCTTTAGCTTTAGCAGCAATGAAGCCGAGTATGTGGCTTTAGCAACAGCAACGAAGGAAGCGGTTTTCATCCAAAGATTATTAAATGAAATAGGTTGGTCGAATACAGCTCCAATGGTTCTCTATGGTGACAATATCAGTGGCAGCATATAGCACGTAATCCAGTTAATCATAAACGGACCAAATATATAGATATTAAGTACTATTTCATTCATGAAAAAGTAGAATATACTGAAATTGATTTAAAGTATATTTCTACCAATGAAAATGCTGCCGATATTTTAACCAAATGTTTAAACAAGAAAAAAACATTGTCATTTTATAAATTTGCTTGGGTTAAAATAAATTAAAGTTAGTTTTTTGAAACAAATAATTAACCTTAAGAAGAAGTGGTCAAATAATAAGATTAATATTTGTCCTGTGCGGCAACATTGCATACAAAATGTCAATTTGAGTTTTCACCATAGTAGCTGTGGTAAGCAACATTCATTACTTTGTACATATTGAAGTTATCATTTTGAATTAAACCTTTTTGTACTTCACTTACGCGTTTCATTTTAAGATACTGATTCTCTGTAACAGTATATATAATATATACCTCATACAACCGATTGTTCAGATAAGAAACTTTTCTCAATTTGTACCCCTTTTTAACAGATATAGGCTTCAAATTTCAACAATTGCTTACGTATATAGTATATATTGCTATGTGAAAAAATCATCGAGATCCGTGGTATATATAGTAAATATATATACTATATATATATATTTTTTTTTTTGCAACTTCAGCACCTTTTTAACAGCTAGAAGCTTCAAATTTCACCAAATGCTTACGTGTATAGCATATATTTTTGTCTGAAAAAATCATAGAGATCGGTGGTATATATAGTATATATCTCATACAACATCATTGCAGTAGCAAATATTTTCACTTTTAGTAAATAAAGAAGAGAAAGTCTTGTGTCTATTTCGAAATTTGTAAGTACTTGTCGAAGGGCCCAGGCTGCCCCATTGCTGCAAACGAGATCGTAGAACTTCGCTATCAAATTTCGATAATTTCAAATCTCTGGCCAAGTCATTAAGTTAGGCTTGTGAGACTCGATGTGGGACCTCTCCTTCTTGTTCACTGTCTAAATTATCTGCTTCGGTGTTACTTTCGCTTGAGGCTTCAAAACTTATAGGCGGCCTAGGTATGGGTAAGGTATGGTCATATAGTTTTGGTTTTTTAGCTGACGCCACATTTCGAAAACTTATTAATTTCCTCTTTTTTCCCGTTTTACCTTCTTGCGGTCACTATGTGGGGTTAAATCAGAAGATGGTCTGGCAACTTCTCCATTTTCGTGCCATGTCACGAATGACAGCTGTCATTCACCAACCACAGCCAGCTCTCGGTCATCGCTAATTCCACTCGTTTTATCGGGGATTCAGACAGCGCGGTCACACAACCTGGCAAAGGGAAAAATCAAGGTGCAGCAAGAAATCCGCTCGCATCGAATAAAGGACGCGGCAGGATCAGGCGCAACAGCGACTTGCCGAGAACAATAATCAGCGACACAGGGGTTCATGCGATCATTTCGCTTGGCGGCCATACGACAAACTAAATTAGTAGCGGGTAAGTAAATGCCTTGTGAGTAAAGAAAGCAGAAATAACCAAGATTTCGCCGCTAGGTAGTGTCGGGCGACGTTCTGAAAGGGACAGGGGCGCCACGACGACGATTTTTGTAGTTGGAACTGTAGAGGTGCTCAGCCAAGCAAACGCACCCACGCCATCCATGAGCACGGGCAGCAACCTCGCCGGCAAAAGTGTGGCCAACATACCAATATAAGGCCACTGTACCAATATAAGGCCGCCGCACCAATTTAACGCCACCTGTGGCGTTGCCCAACAACATGCATGCAATGCATGACATACAATACAATGCAAATATAAATACAGAGACGTTGCCGTGGCACACCACATCACCGCGACTGTAACCATCGAGGCGAAGGCGCAGAATATATCCCATCATCGGCACAACCGTCACCACCAGCTGCTTGACGAAACCCCGTCGTTGCCACGCCCAACAGCAGCACACGCACCCCAACAACATTGGATGCGCCACACGCGTCTCTGGCCACCAGCGCAGTGAATTCGGGGAAAACGCAAGGAATCAGGTTTCGTAGGTTAAGTGTAGAGGGGTAGTGAACAAATATAGCACGTTGAGCGTGGAGCGGCTTTAGAGCGGGATATATACACAGACACGTGGGTGCGGCGCCCAAACAGACAGGGTAGAGATAAGCAGGGGAGGTTGCGAAGCCGCGCGTGCCCATACGCATGTGAATTCGAGCTTAATAACAACTAGGCATAAAGTTTAAATTCATTGAGAGAGGGCACACGTGCCTACATATATATACAAATTCAACTACGCACAAAATATCGATTGTACGTGAAGGTTAAGTTCGTTGTAAGACACGAGCCTCAGATCAGCGGTGTCGTCACCTGACTCCCAAGGAAGGGTAGAAGGCAAAGAAAGAACTAAGGTTTCTCCATTGGCGTAATGAAGCCAAATCCCATTCACCTGTAACTCAAGACGTCTTGTAGGCCAAGGAAGGGGGGAATAAAAACTGTAATTTAAGCCTGTCTTGGGCTGTTGCCACCCAACAAAGAATAGGGATTAGACGGGGCCTTCACCTAGAGGCCATGTCAGATTTACCTTAATACCATTTTGACCATACATATATATTATAATTTTTTTTTTTTTTTTGAAATAAAGCCGTACTCGTGTGGAGCCGAGTGGATGCATGTGCGTGGGGAGTAAGCCCATTTAACTCCGGAGGAAGCATAAATACAGTTTGTGAGAGTCGGTGAAAGTGGTCGCAAGCACGTATGCGCCCATCCACACGCTAAGTCCTTACTGACACCCTAACCATACATACATATAAGTGAATAAGCACACACTCATATCCAAATTCAAGTTTTAATTTTTTATTTTCGAGGCGTCGGTAGCTTGACTTAGCTCCCGTAGAGCTGGTCAATAGTATCGAGGAGGGAGGGTATAGTGATTGGAGTCGCTCGTCTGTCAGCTTGTTTTGGTGAGGTTCGATCCGGACAATAGTGGCAGAGGATCGGCTTGGTTCGCTGAGAATCGCGCTCGCGAGTAGCTCGTTTTGCCAGTGTTAGAGTGGACGATAGTATTCGTGGGAAGGTTCCAAGGGGGGGGGGGGGGGCAGGCTAGCTAGGTAGCTTAGTTGGTTAGTGCAGCGCCAGCCAATAGTATCTATGGTCGGAATGGATGAGAGGATTACAGTTCGAGGGGGGACAGGATTAGACGGACGACGTTAGGTAGGACCCATCGTATCTGAAATGGAATGAATGACAATTTTCGCTTTGTTTTGACTTACTTCATATCATTTTATTTTACGCTCTATTCATAACCACGTTTATACAACCACGTATATATACCTGATTTTCATTTCATCTAGATTAATAAAATTTTATTAAGGGGGAGTTGATTAAGCTAACGGGACACGGTCGCCAATGCAGTATTCCTTAAGTGAGCGTAGGAAGTCATACGCGTTGTCTGTTTACCTTGCTGTTAACTCGTGGTTCCTTTTAGAACCCATTTCCCTCCGCGCATTACCCTCTCCGAGTGAAGTCTACCTTCCCGGAGGGACAACCTATATTGAAATTTGTTTGGAGAAGTATAAAATCATGCTTTTCTATACACCTTAGGATTTTTTTGTTTTTATAAATTTTTAAGCTTTGGTGCTGTTGTGTGCCTTTCGGCGATCCGAGGGCCAGGGTAGAGGATAGCGGTAACATCGCACCAGCGGTAAGAAAGTCAGTCACATAGTCGTCGGCGGGTTTGTGGCATCGACGCGTTAGCGACCTCGAGGGGGCGTCGTAGTAGTAAGTCGGAAGTCGATTCTGGAAATACAGGGCATCACACATAGCAGGATACCGAGATGACCAAGAAGAGGACAGGGCTTCGAAACGCCACGGTTGGCGAGGTCGACGGGAACACGGACAATGAGAACGGGACACCGGAGCAAGTGGAGGAACACGGCACGGGAGCGGGCTCCAATCAAGAAAACAAAAACGAAGCTGGATAGCGAGACCAGCAGGACCAGTCGCACTCTGTGACGCACACGCCGAAAGTGGATCCCAGTCCCATCATCGCCGATGTGATGAACAGCGCACTAATGCAGAAGTTCGAGATGATGTTTGTGCAGTATCAATTAGAGACGAGTCGCTCGGCCACGGAAGCGGTCAGGGAGGCCATGCAGACACTTGGGAGGGACATGAGCGGTTTAGCGGGCAGACTGTCAACGCTAGAGGACACAGGCGCGCGCGGTCGGGGTGGATCAGAGCGCGACGATTGGCTAATGCACGCGGAAGCTGGAGCGACAAGCTTCAGCGCCGATGAGCAGGAGCAAAGCGGTGGCGCGCACTGGAAGTGCGAAAACAAGGGATCAGCGCATCCAACCCATGAACGTCGAGTAGAAGAGGGCGCGCGACACGAAAGAAGCGCGACGAAGACCATACGCGATTGGCACCTGAAATTCGATGGCGGAGCGAAGGCAATACCAATTGAACGATTCCTGTTCCGAGTTGACACGTTTCGTAAAAAGCACAACATCTCGTCGCGCGACTTATACGCGAATTTTCATCTGCTGCTCGATGCCCACGTCCAGGAGTGGTACTGGCTGTACATTGAAGAACAGCTGGATGCCTTGAAGGTCCAGGTATTCCGAGCGGCGATAGTCGAACATTTTCGCAAAGCGGTCTGCGATGAAGAAATTCTTCAGGCGATGAACGAGCGCAAGAAAGAATACAACGACAATTTCGAGGAGTACTATGCTGTGGTGCGGGGAATGGAGCTAATGATGAGGAGAAGGTTACCGGAGCTGAGTTTGGTCAATCTGACGCGGAGAAACCTCAAGCCCAGGACAAAAATCTGATTATCGGCTGCGGTATCGAATCATTAGAGGACCTTAGGAGAGAATGCCGGCGCGCGGAAAAGCACTTGGCCGACTACGAAGCGAAGCCGTATCCAGGAAGGCCCTGGAAGAACTGGAAGACGGACGCAGTGAAGATGGCTCAGGGACACTCGAGGCGTTTCGCCGATCCGCAAGGGATATTCCGATGCGCAGGGAGGCCTCAGGCGACGCTAATGTAGCGGAGAGTCAGGAATCGAATATTCGGAGTTTCGCCGAAAAGGACAGCAATCCTAGGGCGTCAAAAGCTGGAACGAGACGTAGGGGGCGGAAGATTCTCGACATGCGTAGGCGCTCGGGCGAGAAGCGACATGAGGCGAAAGATCGAGGAGACAGTAATCCGCGATGCGACCTATAAGCGACCATACGTACAAGTGGAGATCGAAGGAACAAAGGTGCACGGATTGCTGGACAGTGGCGCGTCAATTAGCTGCTTCGGGTCAGTGGCGCGCGCTTGGGAAGAGAGGATGTGAAGCAAGTTGTTGAAGCTGAGAGAGAACTTGAACAGGGCGGATGGGAAAGCGCAGACAGTGGTAGGCAAAATTCGAGTTGTGATAAAGTGGCGGGGAAAGACCAGACAGATGGCGCTGTACTTGGTACCCAGCTTGAAGCAAGAGCTGTACTTGGAGATCGACTTCTGGGACACCTTTGGGGTGGCGCCCATGGTGGTCTCAGAACTATAAACCCAGGGGCAGATTGAGCTGTCGGTGGACCAAGACAACGAACTAAAGCGGGTGGAGAGACTTTTTCCGTCATTCCAGGAACTTGGCCTCGGTAGAACTCACTTCATGGAACACATGATCGAGGTGGCGGATGATACCGTACCGATAAAGCAGCGTCACTACCCGATGTCGCCCGTCAAACAGAAGTACGCGTATGAGGAAAGCGATCGCATGCTAAAGTTGGATGTTATCGAGGAAAGCAACAGTGCGTGGAATTCACCTATAGTGCTCGTGGAGAAGCCTGGAAAGAAGCGATTGTGTGGACATGATGAAGCTCAATGAGCGCACTAAAAAGGACGCTTATCCAACGCAGCACGTGGGAGGGATTTTGGCACGGTTACAGGAAACGCACTACATCTCGGGCATTGATCTTAAGGATGCGTTCTGGAAAATTCCATTGAAGGAATCATCAAGGGAGAAAACGGCATTCACGGTCCCTGGGCGGCCGCTCTACCAGTTCAAGGTGATGCCATTGGGGTTGTGTAATGCGAGTCAGCGGCTATGTAGGTTGATGGATAAAATAATCCCGTCGCGTCTGAGGGAGAACGTGTTTGTATATATAGATGATCTCTTGGTATGCTCCTCGGACTTCCAGACTCACATGGTACACTTGACGGAAGTTTCCGAATGTCTCGCCAATGCCGGTATAACAATAAATTTGCAAAAGTCGAAGTTCTGCCAAAAAGAGCTGAAATACCTCGGTTTTATAGTAGGGCAAGGAGAACTGAAGACTGATCCGGATAAGGTGCGGTCGTTCGTTGAATTTCCGATACCCGCGACCATAAAGCAGTTGCGTCGATTTCTGGGCATGTGTAGATGGTACAGGCGGTTCATTCCAAATTTTGCCACCATGGCCGCTCCAATGACTGAGCGTTTGCGCAATGCAAAAGTGTTCGCAATGACGGAACAAGCCGTAGAGTCGTTCAACGAGTTAAAAGCGGCGCTAACCTCCACAGATATGCTGATCAACCCCGACTTCACCAAACACTTTTATCTACAGTGCGATGCGTCGACTCAAGGTATTGGCAGCGTTCTGTTTCAGAAGGATGAAGAAGGCAGCGAAAGACCTATCGCCTTCATGTCGCAAAAGCTGAATTCGGCCCAACGTAAATATACAATCACCGAGCTTGAGTGTCTGGCAGCGGTTGTAAGCGTGAAGAAATTTCGAGCGTACATAGAAGGTTTGCCGTTTACTATTATTACGGACCACATAAGTTTGAAGCGGCTGGTGGGGCAAAAGGACTTGTCCGGACATTTAGCGAGGTGGAGCCTGAAATTGCAAGGTTTCGACTTTAAAATCGAGTACAGGAAGGGCTCGCAAAATATCGTGCCAGACACGCTAAGCAGAATGCATTTGGAGGAGGTCGCCGAGCTGGAAGTGGAAGCTGACATAGATTTCGCGTCGCCTGAGTTTGCCAATGAAGCCTATATATCACTGAAGTGCCACATAGAACAGAACTCCGAACAGTTACCGGATCTGTGCGTTAAGGATGGTGTGGTCTACAAAAGAGTGCGGCCGAGATGTATGGAGGAGGCAAAAGAGTCAGCGTGGAGAGTATGGGTGCCCGAGGGATTGAGACAACACCTTTTAGAAAAGGCACACTCCGATAGATCTGCTGGACATGGTGGAATGGCGAAGATACTGTATCCTTTGAAGGGTAGATTCTTCTGGCCTGGAATGGTGAGAGCGGTTCGAGACTTCGTTGCGAGGTGCGAATTATGCAAATGCCCCAAAGCACCGAATCAGTCGTCTCGTCCGCCAATGACCGACCGTTTCGTGACTGAGAGACCATTCCAGAGGATATACGTAGACTTCTGTGGACCATACCCGCGCACACGAGCTGGAAACTCCGTCATATTCGTGATGCTGGACCATTTAGATAAATTCATTTTTTTTAAAACCAATGCGACAGGCGACGGCATCGGACGTCATAATCTATCTCTAGAAGGACATATTCCATACCTTTGGCGTTCCAAAGACTCTACACTCGGACAATGGGAGACAATTCGTGGCGGACCCATTTTCGGGATTCCTCGCCACATATGGGGTGAAGCACGTTAAAACCGCACCCTACGCGCCACAGGCGAACGCATTGGAAAGGGTGAATCGCTCGTGGATAGCCATGTTCAGAACACATATCGGCGGGGAGGATCAACTCGCCTGGAATCAGAACGTGTCGCATGCAGCATTCGCATTGCGAAGCGCGGTGCATGAGGCCATAGGCTTTGATCCTTACAAGGCGGTGTTCGGGCAGACAATGGTTTAACATGGGAAAGCCTACGAGACCCTACGGCGGCTGGAGGCGTTGCGAGAAAACGACATAGAGGTTCTGCACAGGGGAGATCGCATGAGCCTGATACGCGAAGGATTAATCCGCAGTCTGGAAGAGGCACATAAGAAGGGACAACAAATATATAATACGAGGGCTCAACCAATTAGGTACCGAGAAGGAGAAATATTGTATTTGGCAAAATTTCAAGCTAAGCAGTGCTACAGAGGGCTATAATGCGAAGCTCGCCCCGAAATACCTCCGCTCTATGGTGCTAGTGTCGACAGGGAATGCCCTCTATGAGCTGGGAGACTCGTCGGGACGACCCGTGGGAATAGGACATACGGCGGTAAGGGAAGAACTGGCTGGCCGACCGGCCTCTCGAGAGCATCGCCGAGCGGAGCTCGGCTGCTGCACTCGCCCTGTTGCGGTCACCATGTGGGGTTAAACCAGAAGACGGTCTGGTAACTTCTCCATTAACGTGGCATGTTACGAAAGACAGCTGTCATTCACCAACCACAGACAGCTCTCGGTCATCGCTACTTCCGCCTTTTTCTTTGGGGATTCAGGTAGCGCAGTCACACATAACCTGGAAAAGGGAAAAATCAAGGTGCAGCAAGACATCCGCTCGCATCGAATAGAGGACTTGGCAGGATCAGGCACACCAGCGACTTGCCGAGAACGATAATCAGCGACAAAGGGGTTCATGCGATCATTTCGCATCGCGGCCATACGACAAACTAAATTAGTAGCGGGTAAGTAAATGCCTTGTGAGTAAAGAAAGCAGAAATAACCAAGATTTCGTCGCTAGGTAGGTCGGGCGACGTCCGGAGTGGGACAGGGCCGCCACGCCCACGATTTTTGTAGTTGGCACTGTAGAGGTGCGCAGCCAAGCAAACGCACCCACGCCATCCATGAGCACGGGAAGCAACCTCGCCGGCATAAGTGAGGCCACCATACCAATATAAGGCCAATATACCAATATAAGGCCGCCGCACCAACTCATTGCATGACATACAATACAATGCAAATATAAATACAGAGAAATCGCCGTGGCACACCACCTCTGTAGCACTCACTCATTAAGTTATTCATTCATTTGTACAAACATATATTTCGACCCGTTTTGGAATGTCTTAAAATACATTGACTCTTACATACATATTAATACATTTGTACATACATATATTTTGACTCGCTTTGGTAAGGCCTGAGATTCAATTGACACATTCATTCATTTGTACAAACATATATTTTGTACACCGTGCACCATGGTAACCTGAACCTTGGTATGCCACTGTTTGGATTTACGTCATTTTTCTCATTATCTCTCCAAATATTACATGGTGATCCTGCCATACTCCCAAATATTACATGGCGATCATGCCAGTCCTGCTCAGGCAAACTGCTGTTTACAAGGCAGTCTGCTGAACATCTTTAGAAGGGCGTCCCAAATATTACAACATAATAAATTTTCAACAGAATTATTCGTGTATTGGATACATGTTAAGCTGCGAGGTGATAATCCCAACGAGCATAATTCAAAATAAATTTTCAACAGACAATTATTCGTGTATTGGATACATGTTAAGCTGCGAGGTGATATTTCCAACGAACATAACTCAAAATAAATTTTCAACAGACTATTATTCGTGTATTGGATGCATGTTAAAACTATTATTCGTGTATTGGATGCATGTTAAGCTGCGAGGTGATGATCCCAACAAACATAATTCAAAATAAATTTTCAACAGACTATTATTGGTGGTAAGCAAATATATCAACATATGGAATTGAAGCGTAAGGCATATAGAAATGGAATAGACCTTGGGCTGCGGACACACATCAAGAAGAAAAAAGGAGATAGCAGATTATGTATGTAATTATTTAAGTAGTTTATTTTAAAAGCATTTGGCAACCTAACGGCTGCCAGTTTACGGACAAAAAGTAGATTTTTGCTAATAAAATTAAGAAATTTTTTTCTCCCTCTAACTTTTTTCAAATGAATGACAAGGTTTAAAGAATGAAAAAGATTTAACATAAGAAATGTTGCAGCCATATTGTATAAAGAAATTAATTTAACAACAAACACAGAGGAAAGGATTAGTCAAAAAAGAATTAAATAAGGGAATTAAAAAAAAAGTATGAAAGAATTAAAAAAAAAAATTTATTTATAATGCCGATCAAAACCCCAATCACTGGGCTTGAGAATAAAATAGAAATAATAGATTTAGAAAAGGAGTTACAATGGTTGAAAGGTTTTTGGAAGAATATTGGTATGACTAGGGAACCAAATATGGAGGATGTCATTAATCCTACTACTAGAATAGAGGAAACCAGACGCATGATGATAATGTATAACCTTACAGATCATAAACAAATAAATAAAAAAAAAATTTTTTTTGGCAATTATTATTTCAAAATGAGAGGCAAAGAGTCAAAAATTGAAGAACCTAAGGCAAACGTAATTAATTCCATTCAATTAATTGACCATAGAGAGGCATTAGACTTTATAAAAATCTTGTTGATAATTTTGACGGTCTGCACTTGCGTCAACTTATTTCTAAAATTATACTCAACTCATAATAAATTTTTAAAGAAAATATATATGAGCCGAACAGATGGTCTAGACAAAGTCTAAACCCAAAAAAAAAAAATTTTTTTTACCTCGATGGGCAAATGGGAAACTATCCTCAACACACTAGTGGAAGAAAAAATTTTAGCAGAAAAGCTAGCTGGGCCGTGTGTAGAAGTCCACGAAAGTGGGGAAAGCTTCTAACCGCCATTCACCTGGGAATGGCCAGAGCGATTCTTTTGCATGCGGTTCAAGCAGCTCACTACTGCCGGTCGCTGGCGGCCAAGTATCCTCTGGGTAGCCGCTAAACACCCGTTTAGCGGTGAGCTAATGTGAGAAGGCGACAACCTGGCTAGGCCACTCTGACATAATCGGTTTAAGGGCTAGCCGGGGGAGATCTCATCGGCAGCGTCTGTACACCTCTAGGTGCGGCTGCCAGCGGGCGTCTGTCTTGGAGCAAGCGGCTCGCTATATAAGCGTGCCAAGTAATATTCTCACCCCCGCTGAGCGGGTTGTGCGCTGGACTTGGGACCCGCCACGTAAAACCATACTCCAATGAAATATAACAACAAGCCTCGGATAAATACACTCTCTTTTGATGACGACCATGGCAAACGTTTGAAGGACAATGAATTGAGGGCATGCACCTGGAACGTCCGCTCCCTGAAGGGGATTGGTGCAGATGCCCGGCTGGTTGATGTCCTCGTCAAAGCAAAATCTGACATCACCGCCATCCAAGAAATGCGTTGGACGAAGCAAGGAAGAAAAAAAATCAAAAATTGTGACATATATTGGAGTGGCCATGCGAATAAGCGCAGTTTCGGCGTCGGATTCGTGGTGGGAGAGAGACTTTGTCGCCAAGTGCTGGCGTTCACGCCTGTGGACGCCTGTGAAAAGCAAAATTTTTTAATATATCATTCATCTGCGCACATGCGCCGACCGAGGAGAAAGACGATGAGGTGAAAGACACTTTTTATGAACAATTAGAACGCACATACGAGCACTGCCCCCGTCATGATATAAAAGTCGTGCTTGGCGACTTTAACGCCAGGGTGGGAAAAGAAGGTGTTTTTGGCCCTACAGTCGGAAAGTTCAGCCTACACAATGAAACTTCTACTAACGGACTGAGGCTGATTGACTTTGCCGGTGCTCGAAACATGGTCATATCAAGCACGAGGTTCATGCATAAAAAGATACATCAAGCCACATGGCTGTCTCCTGATCGAAATACTCGCAATCAGATCGATCACGTTGTGATAGATGGACGGCATGCCTCCAGTGTTTTAGATGTGCGCACGATCCGAGGACCTAACATCGATTCGGACCATTATCTCGTTGCAGCCAAAATACGCACCCGCCTCAACGCGGCTAAAAAGAAGGAACAAAAAACACAAGGAAAGCTAGACGTCGAAAAGCTTCAATCACAACAGACTGCCAATGATTTCGCAACTCGACTCTCACACCTGCTCTCTGAGGGCATAACTCATCCTGAAGGAATACAGGAGCAGTGGGAGCATATCTTCAAAGCACTTCGTACCGCCGCCGAGGAAAAAATTGGTTACCGGCGGCCACGATAAAACAACTGGTATGATGAAGAATGCCGCGTTGCAACCGAAAGAAAAGACGCTGCCTACAGGGCTACGTTAAAAGCGAGCGCGACAAGAGGAGTGTGTGAACGCTATCGTGAGTTGAAAAGGGAAGCGAGACGCCTTTTCAGGAAGAAAAAAGCAAAGCAGAAAGGCGTGAGTGCGAGGAGCTTGAGCTGCTAGCCACCAGGTATAACGCCCGAAAATTCTACCAAAAAATACGGCGACAGACGGAAGGTTTTAAGACCGGGGCAAACTCCTGTAGGAATGAAAACGGCGACCTTGTAACTGATGTCCAGAGAGTGCTTAGATTATGGAGGGAACACCTCTCTGCTCTCCTAAATGGAGGCAGCAGTTCACCGCGCAGAGATGAAGAACCCGATCCCGCAATCGATGATGATGGAATATATGTCCCCCCGCCCGATTATGACGAAGTTAGAATAGCAATAACCAGATTGAAAAACAACAAGGCCGTGGGCGCTGATGGATTGCCTGCGGAGCTATTCAAGTTCGGCGGCGAGGAGTTGGTAAGGCGCATCAGCAGCTTCTTAGCAAAATATGGGCCAACGAAAGCGTGCCCGACGGTTGGAATCTAAGTGTTCTTTTCCCAGTCCACAAGAAGGGGGATACTGCAAAATGCACAAACTATTGTGGAATCAGCCTTCTTAATATCGCATATAAGTTCCTTTCAAGTGTATTGTGTGAAAGATTGAAGCCCACCGTGAACCGGCTGATTGGACCTTATCAGTGCGGCTTCAGACCTGGTAAATCTACCATCGACCAGATTTTCACAATGCGCCAAATCTTGGAAAAAACCCGTGAAAAGAGAATCGACACACATCACCTCTTCGTCGACTTTAAAGCCGCCTTCGACAGCACGAAAAGGAGCTGCCTATATGCCGCTATGTCTGAATTTGGTTCCCCGCAAAACTTATACGGCTGTGCAAAATGACGTTGAGCAACACCATCAGCTCAGTCAGAATTGGGAAGGACCTCTCCGAGCCGTTCGAAACTAAACGAGGTTTCAGACAGGGTGACCCCCTATCGTGCGATTTCTTTAATTTGATGCTGGAGAAAATTATACTAGCTGCAGAACTAAACCGCACTGGAACAATATACTATAAAAGCGTGCAATTACTGGCATATGCTGATGACATTGATATCATCGGCCTAAACACCCGCGCTGTTAGTTCTGCTTACTCCAAGCTGGAAAAAGAAGCGGTAAAGATGGGTTTGATGGTGAATGAGGACAAAACGAAGTACCTGCTGTCATCGAGCAAAGAGTCAGCGCATATGCGCCTTGGCAACCACGCTACTGTTGGCAGCCATAATTTCGAAATAGTAAAAGACTTCGTTTATTTGGGAACCAGCATCAACACTAGCAACAACATCAGCACTGAAATCCAGCGAAGAATCAATCTTGCCAATAAATGCTACTTTGGACTAGGTAGGCAATTGAAAAGTAAAGTCCTCTCTCGGCGAACGAAAATCATACTCTACAAGTCACTTATTGTATCCTGCTATATGGGGCAGAAGCATGGACCATGACAACAGCAGATGAAGCGGCTTTGGGAGTGTTCGAGAGAAAAGTTCCTCGAAAGATTTATGGACCTCTACGCGTTGGCGATGGTGAGTACCGAAGAAGATTTAATGATGAGCTGTACGAGCTATACGCAGACATCAACATAGTTCAGCGAATTAAAACGCAGCGGCTGCGCTGGCTAGGCCATGTTATGCGAATGAAAGATGATGCTCCGGCCAAGAAAGTGTTTCTATCGGAACCCGCCTATGAAAGCAGAGGTAGAGGGCGGCCCCCACTCCGTTGGAAGGACCAGGTGGAAAACGATTTAAACTCCCTTGGTGTGACCAATTGGCGCCGGTTGGCGGAGCGAAGGAGCGACTGGCGCGCCTTGTTGGACGGCCATAACCGTTTAGACGGTTAAGCGCCAATTAAGTAAGTAAGTAAGTAATAAAAATATAAACATACAAAGAATAACCATTTTAAAACACCTCACGACAATATTACAGTCATTGAATAATACAGGCAAAACTATACAAGAAGTACATAGCAAATTATCTGCCAGCCATCAACTAGAAGCACAACAAATTTTTTCCGGTGTTAGAGATAAATTAGTATTATCATTAGGTAGATATAACATTGAGGCATTAGTCCCAACGTCATTTGAAGGGGAGATAGAAATTGATTTTGCTAGCTTATTACCTGAAACTCAACCAAATCTAGGGGAAAAAATTTAAATTTTTAATAAAACCTCACAAATTGAAAGCAACAAAATGTCACAAACAATAGTCGAATTTTTAAAGACTGCTTCTTCAGTTTTGCCAGAATTCGATGGTAAAGCTGAAAACTTGAATAGCTTTTTGGATGCTTTGGATATCTTAGAACAAATTAAGGATACCCATGAAGCTGTAGCGGTTTCGATTATAAAAACCAAGCTGAAAGGAACAGCCAGAAACCTAATAAGCACTGAAAGCTCAATTGAGGCAATAAAACAAAAATTAAAAACAGCAATTAAGGGTGAATCAGTTGAATTTTGGCAGCAAAACTCCTGAATATCCAACAGCGCGGTAAAACTGCAAATCAATACACTGCTGAAATTGAAAAGCTCACAAAATCGTTGGAAGGAGCATACATATCTGACGGACTAACATCAGAGTTAGCAACCAAATATGCTACACAATCAGCTGTGAAAGCTATGTGTAAAACTGCTTCAGCGATAAAGTAAAAACAATTATGCAAACTGGAACGTTCACAACAATGAACGAAGCTATATCAAAATTTTCTAACAGTTGCACAGAAGTAACTGGAAATACAAATTCAATACTACATATTCCAATTTCCGAGGTAACTTTCGCAGGAGTTACCAAAATAATAATTATAGAGGAAATTATAGACGTTCTTTCAATACCTATAATAATAATAACAATAATAATAATAACAGACAAAATAACCAAAGATCTGGTCGAAATTTCAGATCGCGAGGAAATACCCTCAATAACAGCAGAAATGTCCGAAATGTTACAAAACAGGAAAACCAACAAACTCCTCCTCAATAAATAAAAAATTATATATTTTCAATTTACACCTTAATAGCTACATATCTTCCAGAACAACTCTGAATGATTCCATAACAACCCTCCCAATCGATACGCGAGCAGATATTTCAATAATAAAAAAGGGTCAAATTGACAGTAATGTCACGATAAATAATATTCAAAAAACAGATGTAAGAGGAATTGGTTAAGGGATAACAATCACTATTGGCACAGTCAAAGCGGACTTAAAAGATGATTACCTACTAATTAGACACAAATTTCACGTAGCAAAAAGGCAATTTCCCCATCCCATGCGATGGAATATTAGGATTAGATTTCATTAAAAAATATAATTGCATTTTAGATTATCAAACAGAAGGTGACACTCTAATACTAAGACCATATGACTACCTAGAAAACATAATAATTCAGATGACTAACAAACCAACAATCAATAGTATTTCAATACCTGCACGATCAGAAGTAGTTCGACAAATTCACATAGAAAATAGAAATTCAGATTTATTTATCCCACAACAAGAATTGTCTGAAGGTATTTTTATTGCAAACACACTAGCCAATTCACAACAAACATTTGTTAGAATTATAAATACAACAAAAAAAAATGCAACACTTCAAGATTTTAATACGCGTACAGAAAATTTGAATGATTATACAATAGTTAAAAATAAAAAAACTCGAAAATGAGGCCAACAATAAGGAAAAATTGTAAAGATTAAATAAAAACTTTCCAAAATTTGAAAATAAAGTACTTAATGCATTATGTGCAGAATTCATTGACATTTTTTCATTGGAATCAGAACCAACTACCACTAATAATTTTTGCAAACAAAAACTTCATATGAAAGACAATAACCCAGTCTACGTAAATAATTATAGAATACCAGAAGCCCATAAAGATGAAATTAATAAACAAGTAAACAAATTAGTTAAAGATGACATAATAGAACGTTCAATTTCAGAATTCAATAGTACAATTTTATTACTTACTTACTTAATTGGCGCTTAACCGTCTAAACGGTTATGGTCGAAAAAATCACTTCCGAATAACCAAGAAAAAAGATGGAGAATGGTTGTAGATTACAGACAAGTAAATAAAAAATTAACCGCAGATAAATTCCCTTTACCAAGAATTGATGACATACTAGATCAGTTAGGAAGAGCTAAATATTTTTCATGCTTAGATTTAATGTCTGGATTTCACCAGATTGAACTCAGCGAAGAGTCAAGAGATATCACGTCCTTTACAGCGGATAATGGTACTTATCGTTTTAAAAGACTACCGTATGGCCTTAAAGTAGCACCGAACTCAATCCAAAGAATGATGACATTAGCATTTGCAGGCTTAATACATTCACAGGCATTTCTATACATGGACGATTTAGTCGTATTAGGATGCTCCGAAAATCATATGATTAGAAATTTACGAGATGTTTTCGCAACTTGTAGAAAATATAATTTAAAATTACATCCGGATAAATGTTTATTTTTCAACCAAGAAGTAACTTACCTTGGTCATAAATGCACAAGCTAAGGAATTTTGCCAGATCCCAGTAAATTCGAAACAGTTAAAAATTTCCCAGCACCTAAAAACGCGGATGAGGCGAAAAGGTTCGTCGCATTTTGTAATTATTACAGAAGATTTATTCCAAATTTTGCAGAATATCCTAGAATAATAACAAGACTTTGCAAGCAAAATGTAGTTTTCGACTGGACAGAGGATTGTAAAAAGTCCTTTGACTATTTGAAAGCTGCGTTAATAAGCCCCAATATCCTACAATGTCCCGATTTCAATAAACAATTTTGTATCACAACTGACGCAAGTGGATATGCTTGCGGATCAGTATTAAGCCAAGAGCATGAAGGAAAACAATTGCCAATTGCCTATGCATCAAGATCATTTACTAAAAGAGAAATTAATAAAGCAACAATTGAGAAAGAATTAGCGGCCATTCATTGGGCCACAACATATTTTAGACCATACATTTACGATAGAAAATTTTTGGTCAAAACAGACCACAGAACCTTAGAATTTTTATTTTCGAAGAAAAATCCGTCATCAAAGTTAACGTGAATCAGATTAGATCTGGAAGAATATGATTTCGAGGTGGAGTATATCGCAGGTAAAGAAAACTATGTACCCGACGCATTATCACGCATAGATATTCAAGACCTAAAACAAATATCGGTAGAAGCGTGTAAAATATTGAAAGTTACGACTAGATCGGAAACTAACACAAATCATTCCAATAGTAAAAATGAAGAAATAAAAAGTCACAAAGAGAACCCAATAATATTTGAAGCGGTAAATAAATGTGAAGTAAAGAGACTAGTCCAGCTCGTTTTCGATCCTCCGAAATTACGTTTCAAAAAAGGAAAACAAATTTGCAGCGAAATTAATATAAAAAATCTAATTGTTGAAGCGAAGATTGACTTAGGTCAATTTTGTGCCAGGCTTGTGAAAGAAGCCGGCAATTTAGGAATTAGAAAAATATAGTTGTCCTTAGGAGACAAATTGTCTAAAAATAATTATACCCGGGTAGACACATTTAAAGAAATTGGTACCAAAGTTCTCAAACATCTAATTATAGCATTAACCCCAGAAGTTATGCATGTGACAAATAATGAAAAAATTAAAGAAATTCTTCACAAATTTCATGACGAGCCTGTTTTTGGTGGCCACCCAGGAACAAATCGCATTACAAATAAAATAAAGAATACTATTGGAAAGGAATGAAAAATGATATCAGAAAATACATCAAAAAATGCGCTCATTGTAATAAAAATAAAATAATTAAAAATTTGAAAGAGCCTATGATTATAACCGAAGCGCCCACAAAAGCGTTCGAAACAGTACAAATAGATACGATGGGCCCTCTTTCCAGAACGGAAAATGGAAATGAATATGCAGTTACTATAGTATGTGACTTGACTAAGTATTTGGTTGCAATACCAATTACCAGCAAACACGCAAAAACAATAGCCAAAGCGATATTCGAAAAATTTATTCTAGTTTATGGCTGCATGAATACAATTATAACGGATATGGGAAGTGAATATAAAATAGCTTATTTGAAGAATTATGCAAGCTTCTAAAAATAAACCATAAAACATCAACACCTTACCACCATCAAACTTTAGGCACAGTTGAACGTAGTCATATCCATTGGCAAAAACGATTGGGATGAATATCTTAAATATCTTGCGTATTGTTACAATACTACCCCATCTGCAGTTCATAGTATTTGCCAAAATAACCCCAGACTTACGAATTTTTAAGAGAATTATGAGGCTTACGATAAAGAAATTAAGTATAGGTCACAAATAGCGCTAGATAGAGCATATAAATTAGTAAAACAGGCTAAGGAAAAACAAAAAAATAGTTATGATATGAAAAAACAATATAAAGAAATAAATTTTGGCGATTTAGTGTTAGTAAAAAATGAATCAGGTCATAAGTTAGATAGTAGGTATAAAAGATCCTTTGGAGTAGTAAATATCGATGAAAACAATAATTTTACATTAATTCCCTACAAGGTAGAAAAGATCGATAAAAATAATGATGTTACTATAATTCCATATAGAGAAGAAAATATCGATAAAAACAATGTAGAAAATAGAAACATAGAAAACGTAAATAAAAATAATAAAAATAAGATTGTAATACATAAAAATAGACTTAAACTCATACAATAAGAGCACTTTAATTTTATATGCACAAAGAAAAATTTTATTGTATGCAAAAGAAAAATACAGTAATAAAACAAAACAAAAGAGAAAAACAAAAGTAAACTATTCTTTGGAAATCAAGCTAAATAAAATACTGACACAAAAAAAAAAACAAGTAAGGAAGGCTAAGTTCGGGTGTAACCGAACATAACATACTCAGTTGAGAGCTATGGAGACAAAATAAGGAAAATCAATCTGGGGTAACCCTGGAATGTGGTTGTATAACATGTGTATCAAATGAAAGGTATTAAAGAGTATTTTAAGAGAGAATAGGCCATAGTTCTATGGATGAACGCCATTTAGGGATATCGCCATAAAGGTAGACCAGGGCTGACTCTAGAATTTGTTTGTACGATATGGGTATCAAATGAAAGGTGTTACTGAGCATTTTAAGAGGGAGTGGGCCTTAGGTCTATCGGTGGACGCCTTTTCGAGATGTCCCCATTAAGGTGGACCAGGGGTGATTCTATAATGTGTTTGTACGATATGGGTATCAAATGAAAGCTGTTAATGAGTATTTTGAAAAGGAGTGATCCTTAGTTCCATAGGTGGACGCCGTTTCGAGATATCGTCATAAAGGTGGACCAGGGGTGTCTCTAGAATGTGTTTGTACGATATGGGAATCAAATGAAAGGTGTTACTGAGCATTTTAAGAGGGAGTGGGCATTAGGTCTATAGGTGGACGCCTTTTCGAGATATCGCCATTAGGGTGGGCCAGGGGTGACTCTAGAATGTTTGTACGGTATGGGTATCAAACGAAAGGTGTTACTGAGCATTTTAAGAGGGAGTGGGCATGAGGTCTATAGGTGGACGCCTTTTCGAGATATCGTCATTAGGGTGGGCCAGGGGTGACTCTAGAATATGTTTGTACGATATGTGCATCAAACGAAAGGTGTTACTGAGCATTTTAAGAGGGAGTGGGCATTAGGTCTATAGGTGGACGCCCTTTCGAGATATCGCCATTAGGGTGGGCCAGGGGTGACTCTAGAATGTTTGTACGATATGGGTATCAAACGAAAGGTGTTACTGAGCATTTTAAGAGGGAGTGGGCATTAGGTCTATAGGTGGACGCCTTTTCGAGATATCGCCATTAGGGTGGGCCAGGGGTGACTCCAGAATGTGTTTGTACGATATGGGTATCAAATGAAAGGTGGTAAGGAGTATTTTAAAAGGGAGTAATCCTTAGTTCTATAGGTGGACGCCTTTTCGAGATATCGCCATAAAGGTGGACCAAGGGTGACTCTAGAATGTTTGTACGATATGGGTATCAAACGAAAGGTGTTACTGAGCATTTTAAGAGGGAGTGGGCATTAGGTCTATAGGTGGATGCCTTTTCGAGATATCGCCATTAGGGTGGGCCAGGGTGACTCTAGAATGTGTTTGTACGATATGGGTATCAAATGAAAGGTGGTAATGAGTATTTTAAAAGGGAGTAATCCTTAGTTCTATAGGTGGACGCCTTTTCGAGATATCGCCATAAAGCTGGACCAAGGGTGACTCTAGAATGTTTGTACGGTATGGGTATCAAACGAAAGGTGTTACTGAGCATTTTAAGAGGGAGTGGGCATTAGGTCTATAGGTGGACGCCTTTTCGAGATATCGCCATTAGGGTGGGACAGGGGTGACTCTAGAATGTTTGTATGATATGGGTATCAAACGAAAGGTGTTACTGAGCATTTTAAGAGGGAGTGTACATTAGGTCTATAGGTGGACGCCTTTTCGAGATATCGCCATTAGGGTGGGCCAGGGTGACTCTAGAATGTGTTTGTACGATATGGGTATCAAATGAAAGGTGGTAATGAGTATTTTAAAAGGGAGTAATCCTTAGTTCTATAGGTGGACGCCTTTTCGAGATATCGCCATTAGGGTGGGCCAGGTGTGACTCTAGAATGTTTGTACGATATGGGTATCAAACGAAAGGTGTTACTGAGCATTTTAAGAGGGAGTGGGCATTAGGTCTATAGGTGGACGCCTTTTCGAGATATCGCCATTAGGGTGGGACAGGGGTGACTCTAGAATGTTTGTATGATATGGGTATCAAACGAAAGGTGTTACTGAGCATTTTAAGAGGGAGTGGGCATTAGGTCTATAGGTGGACGCCTTTTCGAGATATCGCCATTAGGGTGGGACAGGGGTGACTCTAGAATGTTTGTATGATATGGGTATCAAACGAAAGGTGTTACTGAGCATTTTAAGAGGGAGTGGACATTAGGTCTATAGGTGGACGCCTTTTCGAGATATCGCCATTAGGGTGGGCCAGGGTGACTCTAGAATGTGTTTGTACGATATGGGTATCAAATGAAAGGTGGTAATGAGTATTTTAAAAGGGAGTAATCCTTAGTTCTATAGGTGGACGCCTTTTCGAGATATCGCCATTAGGGTGGGCCAGGTGTGACTCTAGAATGTTTGTACGATATGGGTATCAAACGAAAGGTGTTACTGAGCATTTTAAGAGGGAGTGGGCATTAGGTCTATAGGTGGACGCCTTTTCGAGATATCGCCATTAGGGTGGGACAGGGGTGACTCTAGAATGTTTGTATGATATGGGTATCAAACGAAAGGTGTTACTGAGCATTTTAAGAGGGAGTGTACATTAGGTCTATAGGTGGACGCCTTTTCGAGATATCGCCATTAGGGTGGGCCAGGGGTGACTCTAGAATGTTTGTACGATATGGGTATCAAACGAAAGGTGTTACTGAGCATTTTAAGAGGGAGTGGACATTAGGTCTATAGGTGGACGCCTTTTCGAGATATCGCCATTAGGGTGGGCCAGGGTGACTCTAGAATGTGTTTGTACGATATGGGTATCAAATGAAAGGTGGTAATGAGTATTTTAAAAGAGATTAATCCTTAGTTCTATAGGTGGACGCCTTTTCGAAATATCGCCATTAGGGTGGGCCAGGTGTGACTCTAGAATGTTTGTACGATATGGGTATCAAACGAAAGCTGTTACTGAGCATTTTAAGAGGGAGTGGGCATTAGGTCTATAGGTGGACGCCTTTTCGAGATATTGCCATTAGGGTGGGCCAGGGGTGACTCTGGAATGTTTGTACGATATGGGTATCAAACGAAAGGTGTTACTGAGCATTTTAAGAGGGAGTGGACACTAGGTCTATAGGTGGACGCCTTTTCGAGATATCGCCATTAGGGTGGGCCAGGGGTTACTCTAGAATGTTTGTACGATATGGGTATCAAACGAAAGGTGTTACTGAGCATTTTAAGAGAGAGGGGGCATTAGTTCTATAGGTGGACGCCTTTTCGAGATATCGCCATTAGGGTGGGACAGGGGTGACTCTGGTATGTTTTTGTACGATATGGATATCAAATTAAAGGTATTAATGAGGGTTTTAAAAGCGAGTGGCCCTTAGATGTATATGTGAAGGCGTTCTCGTGATATCCACCAAAATGTGGACCAGGTGATCCAGAAAATCATCTGTCGGGTACTGCTAATTTATTTATATATGCAATACCACTAACAGTATTCCTGCCAAGATTCCAAGGGCTGTTGATTTCGCCTTGTAGAACTTTTTCATTTTCTTCTACTTAATATGGTAGGTGTCACACCCATTTTACAAAGATTTTTCCAAAGTTATATTTTGCGTCAACAAACCAATCCAGTTACCATGTTTCATCCCTTTTTTCGTATTTGGTATAGAATTATGGCATTTTTTTCATTTTTCGTAATTTTCGATATCGATAAAGTGGGCGTGGTTATGGTCAGATTTCGCCCATTTTTTATACCAAGAAAAAGTGAGCTCAGGTAAGTACGTGGGCTAAGTTTAGTAAAGATATATCGGATTTTGCTCAAGTTATTGTGTTAATGGCCGAGCGGAAGGACAGACGGTGGACTGTGTATAAAAACTGGGCGTGGCTTCCATCGATTTCGCCCATTTTCACAGAGAACAGTTACCGTCATAGAATCTATGCTCCTACCAAATTTGAGAAGGATTGGTAAATTTTTGTTCGACTTATGGCAATAAAAGTATTCTAGACAAACTAAATGAAAATGGGCGGAGCCACGCCCATTTTGAAATTTTCTTTTATTTTTGTATTTTGTTGCATCATATCATTACTGGAGTTGAATTTTGACTTAATTTACTTATATACAGTAAAGATATTAAATTTTTTGTTAAAATTTGAATTAAAAAATTTTTTTTTTTAAAAAGTGGGCGTGTTCTTAATCCAATTTTGCTAATTTTTATTTAGCACATATAGAGTAATAGTAGTAACGTTCCTGCCAAATTTCATCATGATATCTTCAACGACTGCCAAATTACAGCTTGCAAAACTTTTAAATTACCTTCTTGTAAAAGTGGGCGGGGCCACGCCCATTGTCCAAAATCTTACTAATTTTCTATTCTGCGTCATAACGTCAACCTATCTACCAAGTTTCGTCGCTTTATCTGTCTTTTGTAATGAGTTGTCGCACTTTTTCGGTTTTTCGAAATTTTCGATATCGAAAAAGTGGGCGTGGTTATAGTCCGATATCGTTCATTTTAAATAGCGATCTGAGATGAGTGCTCAGGAACCTACATACCAAATTTCATCAAGATAACTCAAAATTTACTCAAGTTATCGTGTTAACGGACGGACGGACGGACGGACGGACATGGCTCAATCAAATTTTTTTTCGATCCTGATTATTTTGATATATGGAAGTCTATATCTATCTCGATTCCTTTATATATGTACAACCAACCGTTATCCAATCAAACTTAATATACTCTGTGAGCTCTGCTCAACTGAGTATAACAAAAACCCAACAAGCAAAGTAAGCGCAAACGGATTCAAAATCCACTTGAGTAGCCATATATAATTCGTGTACAAAATTATATATGTCTACTCTTTCAAAGGCGGATGGTGTGGCATTCACTCATAAAGTTATTCACTCATTTGTACAAACATATATTTCGACCCGTTTTGGAATGTCTTAGAATACATTGACTCTTACATACATATTAATACATTTGTACATACATATATTTTGGCTCGCTTTGGTACGGCCTGAGATTCAATTGACATATTCATTCATTTGTACAAACATATATTTTGTACACCGTGCCCCGTGGTAATCTGAAATTTGGTATGCCACTGTTTGGAGCTTGCTCGCGACAAGCCGTTACCTGTAAACAAATTATTAACATAATTCATTTATGTTTGCGTTGCAAATTCCACAGCTAAGTTTATTTATGCTTAGAATGCAGTTCCCAGGGAACTGAATTGAATGTATATGTGTGTTACACTTAGTTTGCAAGTATTAATGTAAGTAAGTATTTTAGCTCATAGAAATTTTGTATAAAAGAAAACAACTTTTGAATAAAGAACTTAATTCTATCAAGTGCCGCTAAATGGGCACTGCTACCTAATTTACGTAATTTTTCTCATTATCTCCCCAAATATTACATGGCGATCCTGCCTTACTCCCAAATATTACACCTCACCGCGACCGTAACCATCGAGGCGAAGGCGCAGAATATACCCCATCATCGCCACAACCGTCACCACCACCGACATGACGAAACTCCGTCGTTGCCATGACCAACAACACCACACAGTTTGTGAGAGTCGGTGAAAGTGGTCACAAGCACGTATGCGCCCATCCACACGCTGAGTCCTTACTGACCCCCTAAACATGGGTGGGTGTAGAGTGGCCGGCGAAGCAAATCAATGTCCGAGCGGGGGTTTCAAGGGTAGTCCGATGATGGGATTGGGCACAGATGAGAAGTAAGGGGGACCAGGATGATGTGACATCCCTGGAGTGTGAAGTAAGTGGAGATCGGTACGATTTTTTTTTTGTATGGTACGGTGCATGTCGGGGCGCCGCAAGAACCACCCCACAGTCCGGCGAGCTAGTTCGATCAAAAATTCAACCGTACCGCCGCTGGCCCCGACATGCCAAGTGGATGGGAGCGAGGGAGTAGGTTTGCCGAGATTTGAGGTTCACTCTATCGCTGGATAAAAACCCGCACGTAACATCCTTTAAGGTCTATCATGCAAAAATAGCACTGGTCGTGGTTAGAGGGTTCAGTCCACATCATTGGAAGACCAAACTTCATGTTATAACCTTTACCTGATACCCATCTCATTAAAGTTAATCTACTGGAGGCGCAAATAAAATGAGGTTTTTTACACGGAAGCCGAAATAATGAAAGTATGCTCCTTTGACAGAATTAGTTATTTTCCGAGCTGAGTTTCCGAAAATATAATGTCCGCAAATAAAGCAAAAATCATCCGGAATATTTTTACATTTAAAATCTCTTTTGCAACAAGCCATTTCGTAAACACATCTACCGATATAGTATGTATAAATTTGCAATACAATTTGCAAAACAAAATTTACAACAAACAGTAGTGACAATTAAATACTTGATATCTTTTTAAATTTATTAGACCCTAAGGTAGAGTGACCAAATGAAATGTCTCGCCAATTTTATCAAAGTAATACTAAAATTTTGGGATAGACGCTTGCAAGTTAACGGGACTATAGTCTCAACGGCTCGACCGATTGTTGTATTGGTATGCTTAAAAGTTTCGCAGTTAAATTACCTACAACATAGGAGAGCTAACTGTTTTTCGTCCATAGAACTTTTACGATTTTAAAGTGGTTAAATCTGAAATTTTGTAAAAAATTTCTTTTTTTCTCAAAATTTTTTCCACCTTTTTTGGCATAGTGACCAAACTACTGAAGATACTGAAAAGAGGTGAAGGCAATAAAAGTTTTTGGGAATTAGTATAATGTATAATTAAACAGTTTGAAACGAAAAAATGAAAACTACAAACTTTTGCCCTATCTATATTAAGTAGTGTTCTGCAAAAATGGGAATTTTCATATTTTCGCCGATATCTCGGAAACTGGATATGCCGCAGGAAAACGAAAGTCATATTCGGAATCAGGAGAAAATTTTACTTTAGGAAAGGCCTATTTTATTTTTGGAAATTTTTTTTTTCGAGTAGTGTTATTAGAATGTCCGTTTATTAGAATGATATTTGCATGAAAATATGAATGAAAAACCTGTGTGCCCAAAATTTGGCCGGTTATTGGAGCTGTCCGATTATAAGGACTGTCCGTATTGGGGAATTTCACTGTATATACACATTTTCGCAATTTCAGCCCCATTTTAAAAGCTAGAAGCTTCAAATTTCACCAAATGATTAAGTATATAGCATATATTGTTGTCTGAAAAAATCATAGAGATAGCTGGTATATATAGTATGTATCTCATACAACCGATTGTTCAGATAAGAAACTTTTCGCAATTTCTACCCTATTTTTCAGTTATAAGTTTCAAATTTCACTATTTGCTTACGTATATAGTATATATTGTCGTGTGAAAAAATCATAGAGATCGGTGATATATATAATATATATATGATGGTATATGTAGTATATATATATGTGTTTTGCAATTTCAGCCCCATTTTTAGAAGCTTCAAATTTCACCAAATGCTCTCGTGTATAGCATATATTGTTGTCTGAAAAAATCATAGAGATCGATGGTATACGTAGTATATATCTCACACAACGGATTATTCAGGTATGAAACTTTGCGCAATTTCTGCCCCATTTTAACAGCTAGAAGCTTCAAATTTCACCAAATGCTTACGTATATAGCATATATTGTTGTCTGAAAAAATCATAGAGATCGGTAGTATATATATTGTATACCCCATATAAACTGTCATTTTTGCACCTTTTTTACGGCTAGAAGCTTCAAAATTCATCAAATTTCATCAAATAGTTACGTTTACGTCATATATTGTTGAAATGCGTGATTCGTAGTCATAGTTTTTACATGCAGACCACAAAAAACGTGAAGCTTTGCATCCTCACACAAAGTACCTACCTAATTTTTATTTTATACTAGAAGACCCGGCAGACGTTGTCCTGGCCTAAATTTGGCCTATCTGAATACATTTTATTACGCTTTTTCCGTCTGACTCTGCCCTCCACCCTCTTCACTTTTTCCTAATCCTTTTATTCACTCCTCCCTCCGTCTTTTTCGCTTCATCTATCTCCATCTTCGTCTCATTCTATATCTTTCTCAATCTCCTTCTCTATTTTCTCTTCTCTCAATTCCTTCTCATTCTTCTGCATCCCTTATTGCCTGTCCCAGAGGGTGGTATGTATTTTATTGCAGTCCCACTCCCAGTCCCACTCCGAGTCTCAGTCCAAGTCCGTCTCTGGATAATATATTACTATGTACTAAAGCACTCTTCAACAGCTTGAATTTGATATCCATATTGTATAAACACTGTCAGGGCATTCACTGGCCCACGTTTTGGCCTATATCTCGAAACCCTAGTCACCCAGGGGTATAAAAATTAACCTCTACTAAAGCACTCATCAACAGCTTTCATTGTTTATCCATATTCTATAAACACATTCTAGGGGTACTCGGGTCCACGTTTCGGCCTATATCTCGAGACCCTGTACGTCGATCACGACCAAACTTATGTAGTAACCACCGCGTGAGGTTTACGCAACTTGTGTGAAAGTTCGAACAAAATCGACCGACGCATCATCTCTTCAAACAACGGCGACCAACTAACACACATTTTAGCCTTTCTTTTTATATATATAAATTTTTATATTTCACACTTCACTATAATATTAAAACGAAATGCAGGTTTTCGTTGCTTTTGAAATTCGGCTTAAAAATTGCACATGGAACAACTAAAGACTCTCCTGAACTAAAAATCATATGTCATATGTCATATTACCTCTAAATCCCGCGCCCCGTCAGAAACGCCCCACCCTCTCGGCGGGCCTAGTGATGTGCTATACTTCATATCATTCGCTATAATATTTTTTATTGATAAGCAGGTTGTTTAATTAAACACCAAGCAATTACACGGAGGTATATCCGCACCACCTGAAAATATGAGTGCCACTGCGTATACGTAACATTTTATTATTACGTATAAAGAAATAAAAAAAATTGCAATAAAATAATATTGCGACTATAAACTGATATATAACCTACCCTTCAAGTTAGTTGAAACTACACACGGGGTGCAAAAGAAATTCAAAATCGGTTCAGTCGTTTAGGAGTCCAGTGGCCTCAAACATCTTGACACGTGTTTTTTATATATTAAGATTTATCTAAAAATCGTTAAGATATGTTCAAATTTCACCAAATCCTGACGTGTATAGCTATTTTGTTGTCTGAAAAAATTATAGAGACCGGTGGTATATATAGTATATATCTCATACAACCAATTGTTCAGATAAGAAACTTTTCGCAATTTCTACCCCATTTTAACAGCTATAAGCTTGAAATTTCAACAATTGCTTACGTATATAGTATATATCGTTGTGTGAAAAATCATAGAGATCCGTGGTATATATATTAGGGCGGGACGATTTAAAAATCGCTCATTGCTCTGTGAAAATCGTATTCTAGGGATCAAAATAAGAAACTTTGCCGAAGGAACTATACCTCTAAAACGAATTCTGATGTCCCCCCTTTTGGGTCGAACTTTTGGGTAGGGGCAATTTCAATTCTACCTTCTGTGTCTTGTGGTGGCTTAAAAAAAACAACACAAGCAATTTTACGATCTGCAATTATGTCACAGTGATACCTTCATTTTTTAAAACGGTTAAATAAAAAACCCACACAACTATGTTTACGACATGCAAATGCATCACAGGTGATGCCTTGGTTTTAAAAGGGGGTTGTAAAAACGCTAATTTCTAATAATTTTTTGAAATTTTTTTTTCTATTACTAAGTTATATTAATTTTTTCATTTACGTATGTTCTGACTAAATAAATTTCTAAAGAGAAAAATTAACTCCAAAAAGAAACAAGTAAGGAAGGCTAAGTTAGGGTGTAACCGAACATTACATACTCAGTTGAGAGCTGTGGAGACAAAGTAAGGGAAAATCACCATATTGTAAAAAGAACCTAGGGTAACCCTGGAATGTGTTTGTATGACATGTGTATCAAATAGAAAGTATTAAAGAGTATTTTAAGAGGAAGTGGACCATAGTTCTATAGATGGACGCCATTTAGGGATATCGCCATAAAGGTGGACCAGGCCTGACCTTAGAATTTGTTTGTACGATATGGGTATCAAATGAAATGTGTTAATGATAATTTTAAAAGGGAGTGGGCCTAAGTTCTATAGGTGGACAGCTTTTCGAGATATCGCCATGAAGGTAGACCAGGGGTGACTCTAGAATTTATTTTGTACGATATGGGTATCAAATGAAAGGTATTAATGAGTATTTTAAAAGCGCGTGGGCCTAAGTTCTAAAGATGGACGCCGTTTCGAGATATCGCCATAAAGGTGGACCAGGGGTGACTATAGAATTTATTTTGTACGATATGGGTATCAAATTCAAGGTATTAATGAGTATTTGAAAATGGCGTGGGCCTAAGTTCTATAGATGGACGCCGTTTCGAGATATCGCCATAAAGATGGATCAGGGGTGACTCTAGAATTTGTTTGTACTATATGGGTATCAAATGAAAGGTGTTAATGAGTATTTTGAAAGGGAGTGGGCCTTAGTTCTATAGGTGGACGCCTTTTCGGAATATCGTTATAAAAGTGGACCAGGGGGACTTTAGAATGCGTTTGTACAATATGGGTATCAAATGAAAGGTGTTAATAAGTGTTTTAAAACGGAGTGGGCCTTAGTTCTATAGGTGGACGCCTTTTCGAAATATCATTATAAAAGTGGACCAGGGTTGACTCTAGAATGCGTTTGTACAATATGGGTATCAAACGAAAGGTGTTAATAAGTGTTTTAAAAGGGAGTGGGCCTTAATTCTATAGGTGGACGCCTTTTCGGAATATCGTTATAAAAGTGGACCAGGGTTGACTTTAGAATACGTTTGTACAATATGGGTATCAAACGAAAGGTTTTAATAAGTGTTTTAAAACGGAGTGGGCCTTAGTTCTATAGGTGGACGCCTTTTCGGAATATCGTTATAAAAGTGGACCAGGGTTGACTCTAGAATGCGTTTGTACAATATGGGTATCAAACGAAAGGTGTTAATAAGTGTTTTAAAAGGGAGTGGGCCTTAGTTCTATAGGTGGACGCCTTTTCGGAATATCGTTATAAAAGTGGACCAGGGGTGACTCTAGAATGCGTTTGTATAATATGGGTATCAAATGAAAGGTGTTAATGAGTATTTTAAAAGGGCGTGGGCCTTAGTTCTATAGGTGGACGCCTTTTCGAGATATCGCCATAAAGGTGGACCAGGGGTGACTCTAGAATTTGTTTGTACGATATGGGTATCAAATGAAAGGTGTTAATGAGTATTTTAAAAGGGCGTGCGCCTTAGTTCTATAGGTGGACGCCTTTTCGAAATATCGCCATAAAGGTGGACCAAGGGTGACTCTAGAATTTGTTTGTACGATATGGGTATCAAATGAAAAGTGTTAATGAGTATTTTAAAAAGGAGTGGGCCTTAGTTCTATATGTGGACGCCTTTTCGAGATATCGCCATAAACGTGGACCAGAGGTGACTCTAGAATTTGTTTGTACTATATGGGTATCAAATAAAAGGTGTTAATGAGTATTTTAAAAGGGCGTGGGCCTTAGTTTTATAGGTGGACGCCTTTTCGAGATATCGCCATAAACGTGGACCAGGGGTGACTCTAGAATGTGTTTGTACGATATGGGTATCAAATGAAAAGTGTTAATGAGTATTTTAAAAAGGAGTGGGCCTTAGTTCTATAGGTGGACGCCTTTTCGAGATATCGCCATAAACGTGGACCAGGGGTGACTCTAGAATGTGTTTGTACGATATGGGTATCAAATTAAAGGTATTAATGAGGGTTTTAAAAGGGAGTGGCCCTTAGTTGTATATGTGAAGGCGTTTTCGACATATCGACCAAAATGTGGACCAGGGTGATCCAGAACATCATCTGTCGGTACCGCTAATTTATTCATATATGTAATACCACGAAGAATATTCCTTCCAAGATTCCAAGGGCTTTTGATTTCGCCCTGCAAAACTTTTTCATTTTCTTCTACTTAATATGGTAGGTGTCGCACCCATTTTACCAAGTTTTTTGCTAATGTAATATTTTGCATCAATAGACCAATACAATTACCATGTTTCATCCCTTTTATCGTATTTGGTATATAATTATTGCATTTTTTTAATTTTCGTAATTTTCGATATCGAAAAAGTGGGCGTGGTCATAGTCGGATTTCGGCCATTTTTTACACCAATATAAAGTGAGTTCAGATAAGTACGTCAACTTAGTTTAGTAAAGATATATCGATTTTTGCTCAAGTTATCGTGTTAACGGCCGAGTGAAAGGACAGACGGTCGACTGTGTATAAAAACTGGGCGCGGCTTCAACCGTTTTCGCCCTTTTTCACAGAAAACAGTTATCGTCCTAGAATCTAAGCCTCTACCAAATTTCACAAGGATTGGTAAATTTTTGTTCGACTTATGGCATTAAAAGTATCCTAGACAAATTAAATGAAAAAGGGCGGAGCCACGCCCATTTTGAAATTTTATTTTATTTTTGTATTTTGTTGCACCATATCATTACTTACTTACTTACTTAATTGGCGCTTAACCGTCTAAACGGTTATGGCCGTCCAAAAAGGCGCGCCAGTCGCTCCTTCGCTCCGCCAACCGGCGCCAATTGGTCACACCAAGGGAGTTTAAATCGTTTTCCACCTGGTCCTTCCAACGGAGTGGGGGCCGCCCTCTACCTCTGCTTCCGTAGGCGGGTTCCGATAGAAACACTTTCTTGGCCGGAGCATCATCTTTCATTCGCATAACATGGCCTAGCCAGCGCAGCCGCTGCGTTTTAATTCGCTGGACTATGTTGATGTCTGCGTATAGCTCGTACAGCTCATCATTAAATCTTCTTCGGTACTCGCCATCGCCAACGCGTAGAGGTCCATAAATCTTTCGAAGAACTTTTCTCTCGAACACTCCCAAAGCCGCTTCATCTGCTGTTGTCATGGTCCATGCTTCCGCCCCATATAGCAGGACGGGTACGATAAGTGACTTGTAGAGTATGATTTTCGTTCGCCGAGAGAGGACTTTACTTTTCAATTGCCTACCTAGTCCAAAGTAGCATTTATTGGCAAGATTGATTCTTCGATGGATTTCAGTGCTGATGTTGTTGCTATTGTTGATGCTGGTTCCCAAATAAACGAAGTCTTTTACTATTTCGAAATTATGGCTGCCAACAGTAGCGTCGTTTCCAAGGCGCATATGCGCTGACTCTTTGCTCGATGACAGCAGGTACTTCGGTTTGTCCTCATTCACCATCAAACCCATCTTTACCGCTTCTTTTTCCAGCTTGGAGTAAGCAGAACTAACAGCGCGGGTGTTTAGGCGGATGATATCAATGTCATCAGCATATGCCAGTAATTGCACGCTTTTATAGTATATTGTTCAAGTGCGGTTAAGTTCTGCAGCTAGTATAATTTTCTCCAGCATCAAATTAAAGAAATCGCACGATAGGGGGTCACCCTGTCTGAAACCTCGTGTAGTTTCGAACGGCTCAGAGAGGTCCTTCCCAATTCTGACTGAGCTGATGGTGTTGCTCAACGTCATTTTGCACAGCCGTATAAGTTTTGCGGGGAAACCAAATTCAGACATAGCGGCATATAGGCAGCTCCTTTTCGTGCTGTCGAAGGCGGCTTTAAAGTCGACGAAGAGGTGATGTGTGTCGATTCTCTTTTCACGGGTTTTTTCCAAGATTTGGCGCATTGTGAAAATCTGGTCGATGGTAGATTTACCAGGTCTGAAGCCGCACTGATAAGGTCCAATCAGCCAGTTCACGGTGGGCTTCAATCTTTCGCACAATACACTCGAAAGGACCTTATATGCGATATTAAGAAGGCTGATTCCACGATAGTTGGTGCATTTTGCAGTATCCCCTTTCTTGTGGACTGGGCAAAGAACACTTAAATTCCAACCGTCGGGCATGCTTTCGTCCGCCCATATTTTGCTAAGAAGCTGCTGCATGCGCCTTACCTACTCCTCGCCGCCGAACTTGAATAGCTCCGCAGGCAATCCATCAGCGCCCACGGCCTTGTTGTTTTTCAATCTGGTTATTGCTATTCTAACTTCGTCATAATCGGGCGGGGGGACATATATTCCATCATCATCGATTGCGGGATCGGGTTCTTCATCTCTGCGCGGTGAATTGCTGCCTCCATTTAGGAGAGCAGAGAAGTGTTCCCTTCATAATCTAAGCACTCTCTGGACATCAGTTACAAGGTCGCCGTTTTCATTCCTACAGGAGTTTGCCCCGGTCTTAAAACCTTCCGTCTGTCGCCGTATTTTTTGGTAGAATTTTCGGGCGTTATTCCTGGTGGCTAGCAGCTCAAGCTCCTCGCACTCACGCCTTTCTGCTTCTGCTTTTTTCTTCCTGAAAAGGCGTCTCGCTTCCCTTTTCAACTCACGATAGCGTTCACACACTCCTCTTGTCGCGCTCGCTTTTAACGTAGCCCTGTAGGCAGCGTCTTTTCTTTCGGTTGCAACGCGGCATTCTTCATCATACCAGTTGTTTTTTCGTGGCCGCCGGTAACCAATTTTTTCCTCGGCGGCAGTACGAAGTGCTTTGGAGATATGCTCCCACTGCTCCTGTATTCCTTCAGGATGAGTTGTTCCCTCAGAGAGCAGGTGTGAGAGTCGAGTTGCGAAATTATTGGCAGTCTGTTGTGATTGAAGCTTTTCGACGTCTAGCTTTCCTTGTGTTTTTTGTTCCTTGTTTTTAGCCGCGTTGAGGCGGGTGCGTATTTTGGCTGCAACGAGATAATGGTCCGAATCGATGTTAGGTCCTCGGATCGTGCGCACATCTAAAACACTGGAGGCATGCCGTCCATCTATCACAACGTGATCGATCTTATTGCGAGTATTTCGATCAGGAGACAGCCACGTAGCTTGATGTATCTTTTTATGCATGAACCTCGTGCTTGATATGACCATGTTTCGAGCACCGGCAAAGTCAATCAGCCTCAGTCCGTTAGGAGAAGTTTCATTGTGTAGGCTGAACTTTCCGACTGTAGGGCCAAAAACACCTTCTTTGCCCACCCTGGCGTTAAAGTCGCCAAGCACGACTTTTATATCATGACGGGGGCAGCGCTCGTATGTGCGTTCTAATTGTTCATAAAAAGTGTCTTTCACCTCATCGTCTTTCTCCTCTGTCGGCGCATGGGCGCAGATGAATGATATATTAAAAAATTTTGCTTTTATTCGGATAGCGGCGAGACGCTCGTCCACAGGCGTGAACGCCAGCACTTGGCGACAAAGTCTCTCTCCCACCACGAATCCGACGCCGAAACTGCGCTTATTCGCATGGCCACTCCAATATATGTCACAATTTTTGATCTTCTTTCTTCCTTGCTTCGTCCAACGCATTTCTTGGATGGCGGTGATGTCAGATTTTGCTTTGACGAGGACATCAACCAGCCGGGCATCTGCACCAATCCCATTCAGGGAGCGGACGTTCCAGATGCATGCCCTCAATTCATTGTCTTTCAAACGTTTGCCATGGTCGTCATCAATAGAGAGTGTATTTATCCGAGACTTGTTGTTATATTTCATTGCAGTATGGTTTTACGTGGCGGGTCCCAAGCCCAGCGCACAACCCGCTCAGCGGGGGTGAAAATATTACTTGGCACGTTTATATAGCGAGCCGCTTGCTCCAAGACAGACGCCCGCTTGCAGCCGCACCTAGAGGTGTACAGACGCTGCCGATGAAATCTCCCCCGGCTAGCCCTTAAACCGATTATGTCAGAGTGGCCTAGCCAGGTTGTCGCCTTTTCACATTAGCTCACCGCTAGCGGCACCATATCATTACTGGAGTTGAATGTTGACTTAATTTACTTATATACTGTAAAGATATTAACTTTTCTTTTAAAATTTGAATTAAAAAAAAACAATTTTTAAAAAGTGGGCGTGGTCGTTCTCCGATTTTGCTAATTTTTATTAAGCAGGCATATAGTAATAAGTTTAACGTTCCTGCGAAATTTCATCATGATATCTTCAACGACTGCCAAATTACAGCTTGCAAAACTTCCAAATTACCTTCTTTTAAAAGTGGGCGGTGCCACGCCCGTTGTCCAAAATTTTACTAGTTTTCTATTCTGCGTCATAAGTTCAACTCACCTACCAAGTTTCATTGCTTTAGCCGTATTTCGTAAGGAATTATCGCACTTTTTCGTTTTTTCGAAATTTTCGATATCGAAAAAGTGGGCGTGGTTATTGTCCGATATCGTTCATTTTAAATAGCGATTTGAGATGAGTGCCCAGGAACCTACATACCAAATTTCATCAAGATACCTCAAAATTTACTCAAGTTATCGTGTTAACGGACAGACGGACGGACGGACGGACATGGCTCAATCGAATTTTTTTTCGATACTGATGATTTTGATATATGGAAGTCTATATCTATCTCGATTCCTTTATACCTGTACAACCAACCGTTATCCAATCAAAGTTAATATACTCTGTAAGCTCTGCTCAACTGAGTATAAAAACATAGGCATTTCAAAGTGGGATTTTTCAAAATTTGCCCCTACGACCCAAAGGGGGGACATCAGAATTCGTTTTAGAAGTATGGTTCCTTCGGCAAAGTTTCTTATTTTGATCCCTAGAGTATGATTTTCACAGAGCAATGGGTGATTTTTTTGCCTCCCCACAAATCGACCCGGCCTAATATATATCTATAATATAAAAATAAGTCGGGTTTTCCTTCATGACGCTATAACTCCAGAACGCACCACGGTTTTGCACTCGTTGGAAAGATCTCGGGCTCCGTGACGGTTATAGCAAAGAAAATTCAGGATCGAAACACAGGGTCTCGAGATATAGGCCAAAACGTGGACCCGGGTACCCCTAGAATGTGTTTAAAGAATATGGATAACAAATGAAAGCTGTTGATGAGTGCTTTAGTTGAGGGTAATTTTCATACCCTGGATAACTAGTGTCTCGAGATATAGGCCAAAACGTAGACCCGGGTACCCCTGGAATGTGTTTATAGAATATGGATAACAAATGAAAGCCGTTGATGAGTGCTTTGGTAGAGGGTAATTTTCATACCCTGGGTGACTAGGGTCTCGAGATATAGGCCAAAACGTGGGCCCGTAAACGCCTAGATAGTGTTTTTACATTATGGGTATTAAATTGAAGCTGTTGATGAGTGCTTTAGTATAAGGTAGTTTTCATACCTATTGTTGACTAGGGTCTCGAGATATAGGCCAAAACGTGGCTCAGGGTAACACGAGGATGTGTTTTTACATTATGGATATCAAATTGGGGCTGTTGATGTGTGCTTTAGTACAGAGTAAGTTTTACGCAGCTGGGTAACTAGGTCTCGAGTTAAAGGGCAAAACATGGACCCGAATACCACTAGAATGTGTGTGTATTATGGATATCAAATGAAAGCTGTTGCTGAGAGCTTTAAAGTGTTTTCATAGTGATATTCGATTTAATCGCATCAACCCGGCAAAAGTGATAAATATGTATGCGAAGCTGAAATAAAGACATGAATTAACAAGTAAGGAAGGCTAAGTTCGGGTGTAGCCGAACATTACATACTCAGCTGAGAGTTTTGGAAACAAAATAAGGGAAAAATTACCATTTAACAAAATTAACCTAGGGTAACCCTGGAATGTGTTTGTTTGACATGGCTTTCAAATGGAAGGTATTAAAGAGAATTTTGAAAGGGAGTGGGCCATAGTTCTATAGGTGGACGCCATTTAAGGATATCGCCATAAAGGTGGACCAGGGATGACTCTAGAATGTGTGTTGTACGATATGATTATCAAATGAAAGGTGTTAATGAGTATTTTAACCCAGATAACCCTAATGTCGATTCTCGCACGCGCCCGATGGCCCGGAAATAACGGGAATGTATTTTTGCATGCAGTAGAAATAGCGCAACAGCGTTAGGAAATTTTTACAGTCCCTCAGTGAGAGAAGTGCTCGTTGTCTTGCTCAGAAAATTACTAATTTTGAAGAATGCAAAATTATAGCATACGATTTCAAAAGTGAGTTAAAATTTATATGATGAAATTTAACAAATATATTTTTTTGTAAAAAAATTATAGAAAAATAAACTAATTTTTAAATGTGTAAAATTATAGTTAAATACATTGAAAATTAATTAGTAGTTAAAATGAGCAAATGTTAGTGTCCTACATATAGTACATTAGGAAAATAGGTATCTACAAGATCTATTTTTTTGCACGGTTCTCTGGCTTCATGAGGTTATTGTTTTGTTGGAATATGGTGAAGAAAACACTGGCGACATCGATGAAGTGGTTTTGTTTCCTCCAGTTAATGCAAACGACGAAGATTCTGGTCCTGAGGAAGCTTTTGGCGTAGGTAAATAATTTTCCATCTGCCCAACTGCAAGCGCCAGCAGAAATAGAATTTAGTGCAGCGGGGCCTGAAAGCTCATCCGATGAGTCGGACGATAACATATATATAAAAACCGCATTTAATTTACATGTATAACTCTAACATGGGAGGAGTGGAACGTTCTGACCAAAATATAATCTTGTATAGAACTTCAATAAGGGGCAAATGATACCTGCCTTTGCTAGCCCACTGCGTTGATATGGCGCTCCAAAACGCTTGGATCATACATCGCGAACGGGCGGAAGCTTTGACCAACTGAGCTTTAGGCGTGCAGTTGCTATCTAGCTGCTGATTACCCATCGAAAGCAATCAACCTACCAAAAAGGCCATCCAAATTGCCCCAAAGAAGCCGAGATTCGCTATGACCGTATGGATCATCTTATAGAGCCACAGAAAAAACAAACCCGATGTGGATATTGCCATCAAAAACCACTACAAGATGTTTAAATGCAATATTGGAGTACATATCAAGTGTTTTGTAAACTTCCATTCCAATAAATTAAAATATGTTTTTATCCCTTATATTCCTAGTGTACTATATATAGGACACCTCTAAAATAATAATAAAAAAAAATTAAAAAAAAAGTATCAGAGTCTCTTTCTATAGCGGTTTTAAACAGACATTTCCAAAAAAAAATCAAAAGTTTTCGCCTGAATAACTTTTAGGGTTATCTGGGTTAAAAGGGAGTGGGCATTAGTTCTATAGGTGGACGCCTTTTCGAGATATCGCCATAAAGGTGGAACAGAGGTGACACTAGAATGTGTTTGTACAATATGGGTATCAAATGAAAGGTGTTAATGAGTATTTTAAAAGGGAGTGGGCCTTAGTGCTATAGGTGGACGCCTCTTCGAGATATCGCCATAAATGTGGACCAGGGGTGACTCTAGACTGCGTTTGTACGATATGGGTATCAAATGAAAGGTGTTAATGAGTATTTTAAAAGGGAGATATCGCCATAAAGGTGGACCAGGGGTGATTCTAGAATGTGTTTGTACGATATGGGTATCAAATGAAAGGTGTTAATGATTATTTAAAACGTAATGGGCCTTAGTTCTATAGGTGGACGTTTTTTGAGACATCGCCATAAGAGTGGACCAGGGGTGACTCTAGAATGTGTGTTGTACGATATGGGTATCAAATGAAAGGTGTTAATAAGTATTTTAAAAGGGAGTGGGTCTTAGTGCTATAGGTGGACGCCTTTTGAGATATCGCCACAAAGGTGGACAAGGGGTGACTCTAGAATGTGTTTGTACGATATGGGTATCAAATGAAAGGTGTTAATGATTATTTAAAACGTAGTTGGCCTTAGTTCTATAGGTGGACGCCTTTTTGAGACATCGCCATAAGGGTGCACCAGAGGTGACTCTAGAATGTGTTTGTACGATATGGGTATCAAATTAAAGGTATTAATGAGAGTTTAAAAAGGGAGTGGCCCTTAGTTGTATATGTGAAGGTGTTTTCGAGATATCGACCAAAATGTGGACCAGGGTGACCCAGAACATCATCTGTCGAGTACCGCTAATTTATTTATATACGTAATACCATGAACAGTATTCCTTCCGAGATTCCAAGGGCGTTTGATTTCGCCCTGTAGAACTTTTTCATTTTCTTCTACTTAATATGGTAGGTGTCACACCCATTTTACAAAGTGCTTTCTAAAGTTATATTTTGCGTCAATAAATCAATCCAATTACCATGTTCTCTTTTTTCATATTTGGTATAGAATTATGGCATTTTTTTTTCCATTTTTCGTAATTTTCGATATCGCTATGCCCCTACCAAATTTTTGTTCTTTTTATGGCATTAAAAGTATTCTAGACGAATTAAATGAAAAAGGGCGGAGCCACGCCCATTTTGAAATTATCTTTTATTTTTGTATTTTGGTGCACCATATCATTACTGGAGTTGAATGTTGGCATAATTTACTTATATACTGTAAAGATATAAAATTTTTTGTTAAAATTTGATTTAAAAAAAAAAATTTTTTTTTTAAGTGGGCGTGTTTATTATCCGATTTTGCTAATTTTTATTTAGCACACAAATAGTAATATGAGTAACGTTTCCGCCAAATTTCATCATGATATCTTCAACTACTGCCAAATTACAGCTTGCAAAACTTTGAAATTACCTTCTTTTAAAAGTGAGCGGTGCCACGCCCGTTGTCCACAATTTTACTAATTTTCTATTCTGCGTCATAAGTTCAACTCACCTACCAAGCTTCATCGCTTTATCTGTCTTTGGTAATGAATTGTCGCACTTTTTCGGTTTTTCGAAATTTTCGATATCGAAAAAGTGGGCGCGGTTATGGACCGATTTCGTTCATTTTAAATAGCGATCTGAGATACCTACATACCAATTGTATCAAGATACCTCAAAATTTACTCAAGTTATCGTGTTTAAGGACGGACGGACGGACATGGCTAAATGAATTTCTTTATTCGCACAGATCATTTTCATATATAGAAGTCTATATCCATCTCGATTAGTTTATGCCGTTACGGATTACCGTTATGCGAACAACGTTAATATACTCTGTGAGCTCTGCTCAGCTGAGTATAATAATACCCGCATACTTATTTACATACATCCTATTCGATTTGCCTGAAATTTGGTATATAAATTTGCCTATATTAGTATTTACGATGCTTTTTTCCGATAAGTAGACCAGAGACGGACTGGGACTGGGTTAGGAATAGGACTGGGACTGAGACTGAGACTGAGACTCGGAGTGGGACTGGGACTGAGATTCGGAATGGGACTGGAACAAATACATACCAACCTCTGGGACTGGCAATAAGATATGAAGAAGGATGAGAAAAACTTGAGATAAGAGAAAAGAGAGAAGGCGACTGAGAGAGAGATAGAATGAGACGAAGATGGAGATAGATGTAGCGAAAAATACGGAGGGAGGAGTGAATACAAATATTACGAAATAGTGTAGAGGGGCGAAGGCAGAGTTAGACGGAAAAAGCTTATTAAAATGTATGCAGATAGATCAGATATAGGGCAGACCAACGTCTGCCGGGTCTGCTGGTATACTATATATAATTATTTTTGCAATTTCAGCACCATTTTAACAGCTACAAGCTTCAAATTTCACCAAATGCTTACGTGTATAGCATATATTGTTGTCTGAAAAAATCATAGAGATCGATGGTATATATAGTATATATCTCATACAACCGATTGTTCAGATAACAAACTTTGCGCAATTTCTGCCCCATTTTAACAGCTTAAAGCTTAAAATTTCACCAATTACTTACGTATGTAGCATATATTGTTGTCTGAAAAAATCATAGAGATCGGTGGCATATATATTATATACCCCATTTAAACTGTCATTTTTGCTGTTATGGCCGTCCAACAAGGCGCGCCAGTCGCTCCTTCGCTCCGCCAACCGGCGCCAATTGGTCACACCAAGGGAGTTTAAATCGTTTTCCACCTGGTCCTTCCAACGGAGTGGGGGCCGCCCTCTACCTCTGCTTCCGTAGGCGGGTTCCGATAGAAACACTTTCTTGGCCGGAGCATCATCTCTCATTCGCATAACATGGCCTAGCCAGCGCAGCCGCTGCGTTTTAATTCGCTGGACTATGTTGATGTCTGCGTATAGCTCGTACAGCTCATCATTAAATCTTCTTCGGTACTCGCCATCGCCAACGCGTAGAGGTCCATAAATCTTTCGAAGAACTTTTCTCTCGAACACTCCCAAAGCCGCTTCATCTGCTGTTGTCATGGTCCATGCTTCCGCCCCATATAGCAGGACGGGTACGATAAGTGACTTGTAGAGTATGATTTTCGTTCGCCGAGAGAGGACTTTACCAAAGTAGCATTTATTGGCAAGATTGATTCTTCGATGGATTTCAGTGCTGATGTTGTTGCTATTGTTGATGCTGGTTCCCAAATAAACGAAGTCTTTTACTATTTCGAAATTATGGCTGCCAACAGTAGCGTCGTTGCCAAGGCGCATATGCGCTGACTCTTTGCTCGATGACAGCAGGTACTTCGTTTTGTCCTCATTCACCATCAAACCCATATTTACCGCTTCTTTTTCCAGCTTGGAGTAAGCAGAACTAACAGCGCGGGTGTTTAGGCGGATGATATCAATGTCGTCAGCATATGCCAGTAATTGCACGCTTTTATAGTATATTGTTCCAGTGCGGTTAAGTTCTGCAGCTAGTATAATTTTCTCCAGCATCAAATTAAAGAATTCGCACGATAGGGGGTCACCCTGTCTGAAACCTCGTTTAGTTTCGAACGGCTCAGAGAGGTCCTTCCCAATTCTGACTGAGCTGATGGTGTTGCTCAACGTCATTTTGCACAGCCGTATAAGTTTTGCGGGGAAACCAAATTCAGACATAGCGGCATATAGGCAGCTCCTTTTCGTGCTGTCGAAGGCGGCTTTAAAGTCGACGAAGAGGTGATGTGTGTCGATTATCTTTTCACGGGTTTTTTCCAAGATTTGGCGCATTGTGAAAATCTGGTCGATGGTAGATTTACCAGGTCTGAAGCCGCACTGATAAGGTCCAATCAGCCGGTTCACGGTGGGCTTCAATCTTTCGCACAATACACTCGAAAGGACTTATATGCGATATTAAGAAGGCTGATTCCACGATAGTTGGTGCATTTTGCAGTATCCCCTTTCTTGTGGACTGGGCAAAGAACACTTAGATTCCAACCGTCGGGCATGCTTTCGTCCGCCCATATTTTGCTAAGAAGCTGCTGCATGCGCCTTACCTACTCCTCGCCGCCGAACTTGAATAGCTCCGCAGGCAATCCATCAGCGCCCACGGCCTTGTTGTTTTTCAATCTGGTTATTGCTATTCTAACTTCGTCATAATCGGGCGGGGGGACATATATTCCATCATCATCGATTGCGGGATCGGGTTCTTCATCTCTGCGCGGTGAATTGCCGCCTCCATTTAGGAGAGCAGAGAAGTGTTCCCTTCATAATCTAAGCACTCTCTGGACATCAGTTACAAGGTCGCCGTTTTCATTCCTACAGTAGTTTGCCCCGGTCTTAAAACCTTCCGTCTGTCGCCGTATTTTTTGGTAGAATTTTCGGGCGTTATTCCTGGTGGCTAGCAGCTCAAGCTCCTCGCACTCACGCCTTTCTGCTTCTGCTTTTTTCTTCCTGAAAAGGCGTCTCGCTTCCCTTTTCAACTCACGATAGCGTTCACACACTCCTCTTGTCGCGCTCGCTTTTAACGTAGCCCTGTAGGCAGCGTCTTTTCTTTCGGTTGCAACGCGGCATTCTTCATCATACCAGTTGTTTTTTCGTGGCCGCCGGTAACCAATTTTTTCCTCGGCGGCAGTACGAAGTGCTTTGGAGATATGCTCCCACTGCTCCTGTATTCCTTCAGGATGAGTTGTTCCCTCAGAGAGCAGGTGTGAGAGTCGAGTTGCGAAATCATTGGCAGTCTGTTGTGATTGAAGCTTTTCGACGTCTAGCTTTCCTTGTGTTTTTTGTTCCTTGTTTTTAGCCGCGTTGAGGCGGGTGCGTATTTTGGCTGCAACGAGATAATGGTCCGAATCGATGTTAGGTCCTCGGATCGTGCGCACATCTAAAACACTGGAGGCATGCCGTCCATCTATCACAACGTGATCGATCTTATTGCGAGTATTTCGATCAGGAGACAGCCACGTAGCTTGATGTATCTTTTTATGCATGAACCTCGTGCTTGATATGACCATGTTTCGAGCACCGGCAAAGTCAATCAGCCTCAGTCCGTTAGGAGAAGTTTCATTGTGTAGGCTGAACTTTCCGACTGTAGGGCCAAAAACACCTTCTTTGCCCACCCTGGCGTTAAAGTCGCCAAGCACGACTTTTATATCATGACGGGGGCAGCGCTCGTATGTGCGTTCTAATTGTTCATAAAAAGTGTCTTTCACCTCATCGTCTTTCTCCTCTGTCGGCGCATGGGCGCAGATGAATGATATATTAAAAAATTTTGCTTTTATTCGGATAGCGGCGAGACGCTCGTCCACAGGCGTGAACGCCAGCACTTGGCGACAAAGTCTCTCTCCCACCACGAATCCGACGCCGAAACTGCGCTTATTCGCATGGCCACTCCAATATATGTCACAATTTTTGATCTTCTTTCTTCCTTGCTTCGTCCAACGCATTTCTTGGATGGCGGTGATGTCAGATTTTGCTTTGACGAGGACATCAACCAGCCGGGCATCTGCACCAATCCCATTCAGGGAGCGGACGTTCCAGATGCATGCCCTCAATTCATTGTCTTTCAAACGTTTGCCATGGTCGTCATCAACAGAGAGTGTATTTATCCGAGACTTGTTGTTATATTTCATTGGAGTATGGTTTTACGTGGCGGGTCCCAAGCCCAGCGCACAACCCGCTCAGCGGGGGTCAAAATATTACTTGGCACGTTTATATAGCGAGCCGCTTGCTCCAAGACAGACGCCCGCTTGCAGCCGCACCTAGAGGTGTACAGACGCTGCCGATGAAATCTCCCCCGGCTAGCCCTTAAACCGATTATGTCAGAGTGGCCTAGCCAGGTTGTCGCCTTTTCACATTAGCTCACCGCTAGCGGCACCATATCATTACTGGAGTTGAATGTTGACTTAATTTACTTATATACTGTAAAGATATTAACTTTTCTTTTAAAATTTGAATTTAAAAAAAACAATTTTTAAAAAGTGGGCGTGGTCGTTCTCCGATTTTGCTAATTTTTATTAAGCAGGCATATAGTAATAAGTTTAACGTTCCTGCGAAATTTCATCATGATATCTTCAACGACTGCCAAATTACAGCTTGCAAAACTTCCAAATTACCTTCTTTTAAAAGTGGGCGGTGCCACGCCCGTTGTCCAAAATTTTACTAGTTTTCTATTCTGCGTCATAAGTTCAACTCACCTACCAAGTTTCATTGCTTTAGCCGTATTTCGTAAGGAATTATCGTACTTTTTCGATTTTTCGAAATTTTCGATATCGAAAAAGTGGGCGTGGTTATTGTCCGATATCGTTCATTTTAAATAGCGATTTGAGATGAGTGCCCAGGAACCTACACACCAAATTTCATCAAGATACCTCAAAATTTACTCAAGTTATCGTGTTAACGGACAGACGGACGGACGGACGGACATGGCTCAATCGAATTTTTTTTCGATACTGATGATTTTGATGTATGGAAGTCTATATCTATCTCGATTCCTTTATACCTGTACAACCAACCGTTATCCAATCAAAGTTAATATACTCTGTGAGCTCTGCTCAACTGAGTATAAAAACATAGGCATTTCAAAGTGGGATTTTTCAAAATTTGCCCCTACGACCCAAAGGGGGGACATCAGAATTCGTTTTAGAAGTATGGTTCCTTCGGCAAAGTTTCTTATTTTGATCCCTAGAGTATGATTTTCGCAGAGCAATGGGTGATTTTTTTGCCTCCCCACAAATCGACCCGGCCTAATATATATCTATAATATAAAAATAAGTCGGGTTTTCCTTCATGACGCTATAACTCCAGAACGCACCACGGTTTTGCACTCGTTGGAAAGATCTCGGGCTCCGTGACGGTTATAGCAAAGAAAATCAGGATCGAAACACAGGGTCTCGAGATATAGGCCAAAACGTGGACCCGGGTACCCCTAGAATGTGTTTAAAGAATATGGATAACAAATGAAAGCTGTTGATGAGTGCTTTAGTTGAGGGTAATTTTCATACCCTGGGTAACTAGTGTCTCGAGATATAGGCAAAAACGTAGACCCGGGTACCCCTGGAATGTGTTTATAGAATATGGATAACAAATGAAAGCTGTTGATGAGTGCTTTGGTAGAGGGTAATTTTCATACCCTGGGTGACTAGGGTCTCGAGATATAGGCCAAAACGTGGGCCCGTAAACGCCTAGATAGTGTTTTTACATTATGGGTATTAAATTGAAGCTGTTGATGAGTGCTTTAGTATAAGGTAGTTTTCATACCTATTGTTGACTAGGGTCTCGAGATATAGGCCAAAACGTGGCTCAGGGTAACACTAGGATGTGTTTTTACATTATGGATATCAAATTGGGGCTGTTGATGTGTGCTTTAGTACAGAGTAAGTTTTACACAGCTGGGTAACTAGGTCTCGAGTTAAAGGCCAAAACATGGACCCGAATACCACTAGAATGTGTGTGTATTATGGATATCAAATGAAAGCTGTTGCTGAGAGCTTTAAAGTGTTTTCATAGTGATATTCGATTTAATCGCATCAACCCGGCAAAGGTGATAAATATGTATGCGAAGCTGAAATAAAGACATGAATTAACAAGTAAGGAAGGCTAAGTTCGGGTGTAGCCGAACATTACATACTCAGCTGAGAGTTTTGGAAACAAAATAAGGGAAAAATTACCATTTAACAAAATTAACCTAGGGTAACCCTGGAATGTGTTTGTATGACATGGGTTTCAAATGGAAGGTATTAAAGAGAATTTTGAAAGGGAGTGGGCCATAGTTCTATAGGTGGACGCCATTTAAGGATATCGCCATAAAGGTGGACCAGGGATGACTCTAGAATGTGTGTTGTACGATATGATTATCAAATGAAAGGTGTTAATGAGTATTTTAACCCAGATAACCCTAATGTCGATTCTCGCACGCGCCCGATGGCCCGGAAATAACGGGAATGTATTTTTGCATGCAGTAGAAATAGCGCAACAGCGTTAGGAAATTTTTACAGTCCCTCAGTGAGAGAAGTGCTCGTTGTCTTGCTCAGAAAATTACTAATTTTGAAGAATGCAAAATTATAGCATACGATTTCAAAAGTGAGTTAAAATTTATATGATGAAATTTAACAAATATATTTTTTTGTAAAAAAAATTATAGAAAAATAAACTAGTTTTTAAATGTGTAAAATTATAGTTAAATACATTGAAAATTAATTAGTAGTTAAAATGAGCAAATGTTAGTGTCCTACATATAGTACATTAGGAAAATAGGTGTCTACAAGATCTATTTTTTTGCTCGGTTATCTGGCTTCATGAGGTTATTGTTTTGTTGGAATATGGTGAAGAAAACACTGGCGACATCGATGAAGTGGTTTTGTTTCCTCCAGTTAATGCAAACGACGAAGATTCTGGTCCTGAGGAAGCTTTTGGCGTAGGTAAATAATTTTCCATCTGCCCAACTGCAAGCGCCAGCAGAAATAGAATTTAGTGCAGCGGGGCCTGAAAGCTCATCCGATGAGTCGGACGATAACATATATATAAAAACCGCATTTAATTTACATGTATAACTCTAACATGGGAGGAGTGGAACGTTCTGACCAAAATATAAGCTTGTATAGAACTTCAATGAGGGGCAAATGATACCTGCCTTTGCTAGCCCACTGCGTTGATATGGCGCTCCAAAACGCTTGGATCATACATCGCGAACGGGCGGAAGCTTTGACCAACTGAGCTTTAGGCGTGCAGTTGCTATCTAGCTGCTGATTACCCATCGAAAGCAATCAACCTACCAAAAAGGCCATCCAAGTTGCCCCAAAGAAGCCGAGATTCGCTATGACCGTATGGATCATCTTATAGAGCCACAGAAAAAACAAACCCGATGTGGATATTGCCATCAAAAAACCACTACAAGATGTTTAAATGCAATATTGGAGTACATATCAAGTGTTTTGTAAACTTCCATTCCAATAAATTAAAATATGTTTTTATCCCTTATATTCCTAGTGTACTATATATAGGACACCTCTAAAATAATAATAAAAAAAAATTAAAAAAAAAGTATCAGAGTCTCTTTCTATAGCGGTTTTAAACAGACATTTCCAAAAAAAAAATCAAAAGTTTTCGCCTGAATAACTTTTAGGGTTATCTGGATTAAAAGGGAGTGGGCATTAGTTCTATAGGTGGACGCCTTTTCGAGATATCGCCATAAAGGTGGAACAGAGGTGACACTAGAATGTGTTTGTACAATATGGGTATCAAATGAAAGGTGTTAATGAGTATTTTAAAAGGGAGTGGGCCTTAGTGCTATAGGTGGACGCCTCTTCGAGATATCGCCATAAATGTGGACCAGGGGTGACTCTAGACTGCGTTTGTACGATATGGGTATCAAATGAAAGGTGTTAATGAGTATTTTAAAAGGAGGATATCGCCATAAAGGTGGACCAGGGGTGATTCTAGAATGTTTTTGTACGATATGGGTATCAAATGAAAGGTGTTAATGATTATTTAAAACGTAATGGGCCTTAGTTCTATAGGTGGACGTTTTTTGAGACATCGCCATAAGAGTGGACCAGGGAGACTCTAGAATGTGTGTTGTACGATATGGGTATCAAATGAAAGGTGTTAATAAGTATTTTAAAAGGGAGTGGGTCTTAGTGCTATAGGTGGACGCCTTTTGAGATATCGCCACAAAGGTGGACAAGGGGTGACTCTAGAATATGTTTGTACGATATGGGTATTAAATGAAAGGTGTTAATGATTATTTAAAACGTAGTTGGCCTTAGTTCTATAGGTGGACGCCTTTTTGAGACATCGCCATAAGGGTGCACCAGAGGTGACTCTAGAATGTGTTTGTACGATATGGGTACCAAATTAAAGGTATTAATGAGAGTTTAAAAAGGGAGTGGCCCTTAGTTGTATATGTGAAGGTGTTTTCGAGATATCGACCAAAATGTGGACCAGGCTGACCCAGAACATCATCTGTCGAGTACCGCTAATTTATTTATATACGTAATACCATGAACAGTATTCCTTCCGAGATTCCAAGGGCGTTTGATTTCGCCCTGTAGAACTTTTTCATTTTCTTCTACTTAATATGGTAGGTGTCACACCCATTTTACAAAGTGCTTTCTAAAGTTATATTTTGCGTCAATAAATCAATCCAATTACCATGTTCTCTTTTTTCATATTTGGTATAGAATTATGGCATTTTTTTTTCATTTTTCGTAATTTTCGATATCGCTATGCCCCTACCAAATTTTTGTTCTTCTTATGGCATTAAAAGTATTCTAGACGAATTAAATGAAAAAGGGCGGAGCCACGCCCATTTTGAAATTATCTTTTATTTTTGTATTTTGGTGCACCATATCATTACTGGAGTTGAATGTTGGCATAATTTACTTATATACTGTAAAGATATAAAATTTTTTGTTAAAATTTGATTTAAAAAAAAAAAAATTTTTTTTAAGTGGGCGTGTTTATTATCCGATTTTGCTAATTTTTATTTAGCACACAAATAGTAATATGAGTAACGTTTCCGCCAAATTTCATCATGATATCTTCAACTACTGCCAAATTACAGCTTGCAAAACTTTGAAATTACCTTCTTTTAAAAGTGAGCGGTGCCACGCCCGTTGTCCACAATTTTACTAATTTTCTATTCTGCGTCATAAGTTCAACTCACCTACCAAGCTTCATCGCTTTATCTGTCTTTGGTAATGAATTGTCGCACTTTTTCGGTTTTTCGAAATTTTCGATATCGAAAAAGTGGGCGCGGTTATGGACCGATTTCGTTCATTTTAAATAGCGATCTGAGATACCTACATACCAATTGTATCAAGATACCTCAAAATTTACTCAAGTTATCGTGTTTAAGGACGGACGGACGGACATGGCTAAATGAATTTCTTTATTCGCACAGATCATTTTCATATATAGAAGTCTATATCCATCTCGATTAGTTTATGCCGTTACGGATTACCGTTATGCGAACAACGTTAATATACTCTGTGAGCTCTGCTCAGCTGAGTATAATAATACCCGCATACTTATTTACATACATCCTATTCGATTTGCCTGAAATTTGGTATATAAATTTGCCTATATTAGTATTTACGATGCTTTTTTCCGATAAGTAGACCAGAGACGGACTGGGACTGGGTTAGGAATAGGACTGGGACTGAGACTGAGACTGAGACTCGGAGTGGGACTGGGACTGAGATTCGGAATGGGACTGGAACAAATACATACCAACCTCTGGGACTGGCAATAAGATATGAAGAAGGATGAGAAAAACTTGAGATAAGAGAAAAGAGAGAAGGCGACTGAGAGAGAGATAGAATGAGACGAAGATGGAGATAGATGTAGCGAAAAATACGGAGGGAGGAGTGAATACAAATATTACGAAATAGTGTAGAGGGGCGAAGGCAGAGTTAGACGGAAAAAGCTTATTAAAATGTATGCAGATAGATCAGATATAGGGCAGACCAACGTCTGCCGGGTCTGCTGGTATACTATATATAATTATTTTTGCAATTTCAGCACCATTTTAACAGCTACAAGCTTCAAATTTCACCAAATGCTTACGTGTATAGCATATATTGTTGTCTGAAAAAATCATAGAGATCGGTGGTATATATAGTATATATCTCATACAACCGATTGTTCAGATAACAAACTTTGCGCAATTTCTGCCCCATTTTAACAGCTTGAAGCTTAAAATTTCACCAATTGCTTACGTATGTAGCATATATTGTTGTCTGAAAAAATCATAGAGATAGGTGGCATATATATTATATACCCCATTTAAACTGTCATTTTTGCCCCTTTTTTACGGCTAGAAGGTTCAAATTTCAACTTTAAATTTCATCAAATGGTTACGCTTTCTTCATATATTGTTGAAATACGTGATTCGTAGTCATAGTTTTTACATGCAGACCAAAAAAACCTGAAACTTTGCATCCTCACACAAAGTACCTACCTATTTTTATACTCAGTTGAGCAGAGCTCACAGAGTATATTAACTTTGATTGGATAACGGTTGGTTGTACAGGTAGAAAGGAATCGAGATAGATATAGACTTCCATATATCAAAATCATCAGGATCGAAAAAAAATTTTATTGAGCCATGTCCGTCCGTCCGTCCGTTAACACGATAACTTGAGTGAATTTTGAGGTATCTTGATGAAATTTGGTATGCAGCTTCCTGAGCACTCATCTCAGATCCCTGTTTAAAATGAACGATATCGGACAATAACCACGCCCACTTTTTCGATATCGAAAATTTCGAAAAACCGAAAAAGTGCAATAATTCATTACCAAAGACAGATAAAGCGATGAAGCTTGGTAGGTGAGTTGAACTTATGACGCAGAATAGAAAATTAGTAAAATGTTGGACAATGGGCGTGGCACCGCCCACTTTTAAAAGAAGGTAATTAAAATTTTTGCAAGCTGTAATTTGGCAGTCGTTGAAGATATCGTGATAAAATTTGGCAGGAACGTTACTCCTATTACTATATGTACGCTTAATAAAAATTAGCAAAATCGGAGATGGACCACGCCCACTTTAAAAAAAAAAAATTTTTAAAGTAACATTTTAACAAAAAATTTCATATCTTTACAGCATATAAGTAAATTATGTCAACATTCAACTCCAGTAATGATAGGTGCAAAAAAATACAAAAATAAAAGAAAATTTCAAAATGGGCGTGGCTCCGCCCTTTTTCATTTAGTTTGTCTAGGATACTTTTAATGCCATAAGTCGAACAAAAATTTACCAATCCTTTTGAAATTTGGTAGGGGCATAGATTCTATGACGTTAACTGTTTTCTGTGAAAATGGGCGAAATCGGTTGAAGCCACGCCCAGTTTTTATACACAGTCAACTGTTTGTCCTTCCTCAAGGCCGTTAACGCGATAACTTGAGCAAAAATCGACATATCTTTACTGAACCTAGTTCACGTACTTATCTGAACTCACTTTATTTTGGTATAAAAAGTGAACGAAATCCCACTATGACCACGTCCACTTTTTCGATATCGAAAGTTGCGAAAAATGAAAAAAATGCCACAATTCTATACCAGATACGAAAACAGGGATGAAACATGGTAATTGGATTGGTTTATTGGCGAGAAATATAAATTTAAAAAAAACTCTGTAAAATGGTTGTGACACCTACCATATTCAGTTGAAGAAAATAAAAAAGTTCTGCAGAGCGAAATAAAAAACCCTTGAAATCTTGGCAGGTATTACATATATAAATAAATTAGCGGTATCCAACAGATGATGTTCTGGGTCACCCTGGTCCGCATTTTGGTCGATATCTGGAAAACGCCTTCACATATACAACTACCACCACTCCCTTTTAAAACTCTAATTAATACCTTTAATTTGATACCAATATCGTACAAACATATTCTAGAGTCACCCCTGGTCCACCTTTATGGCAATATTTCGAAAAGGTGTCCACATATAGAACGAAGCCCCACGCCCTTTTAAAATACTCATTAACACCTTTCATTTGATACCCATATCGTACAAACATATTCTAGAGTCACCCCTGGTCCACCTTTATGGCGATATCTCGAAAAGGCGACCACCTATAGAACGAAGGCCCACTCCCTTTAAAAATACTCATTAACACCTTTAATGTGATACCTATATCGTACAAACAAAGTCTGGAGTCACCCCTGGTCCACCTTTATTACGAAACCTCGAAAAGCCGTCCACCTATAGAACTAAGGCCCACTCTCTTTTAAAATACTCATTAACACCTTTCGTTTGATACCTTTATTGTACAAACGTATTCTAGAGTCACCTCTGGTCCACCTATATGGCGATATTTCGAAACGGCGTCCACCTATAGGGCTAAGACCCACTCCCTTTTAAAATACTCATTAACACCTTTCGTTTGATACCCATATTGTAAAAACGCATACTAGAGTCACCCCTGGTCCACCTTTATGGCGATATCTCGAAAAGGCGACCACCTATAATACTACCACCACTCCCTTTTAAAACCCTCATTAATACCTTTAATTTGATAGCCATATCGTACAAACATATTCTAGGGTCACCCCTGGTCCACCTATATGGCGATATCTCGAAACGGCGTCCACCTATGGAACTAAGGATCACTCCCTTTTAAAATACTCATTAAACCTTTCTTTTGATACCCATATTGTACAAACAAATTCTAGGGTCCCCCCTGGTCCACCTTTATGGAGATATCTCGAAACAGCGTCCACCGATGGAACTAAGGATTACTCCCTTTTAAAATACTCATTAGCACCTTTCATTTGATACCCATATCGTACAAACAAATTCTAGAGTCAACCCTGATCCACCTTTATGGCGATATCCCTAAATGGCGTCCACCTATAGAACTATGGCCCACTCCCTCATAAGATACTCTTTAATGCCTTTCATTTGATACACATGTCATACAAACACATTCCAGGGTTTCCCTCGGTTCATTTTCCTACATGGTTATTTTCCTTTATGTTGTCACCATAGCTCTCAACGAGTATGTAATGTTCGGTTACACCCGAACTTAACCTTCCTTACTTGTTTGTTTTATATTTATCTTAAAAATCGTTTAGGTATGTACATCTGTTCACTATATATTTCTTATCTTATACATCCGATTATTCGAAGATTACGAACGGCATAAGAGTATTGTTCAGCCCCATTCATGAAAGGTATGAAGTCTTCGGCACAGCCGAAGACAGTCCCGTCCTTACTTGTTTTTAGTTGGGTTTATATCGTATTTATTTTCAATACATGTTCTACAATTATTGCAATATTTATTTACATACTTGAACAATTTAGGATTAAAATACAGGTCTTTTAATTGGTTATAATTTTCATGAATACCCCTATGGTTTTCTTTTACGTGGGTATCATCAATAATATTAAGCAAAGCCTCCTCAGATTGTATATCAGTGGCTATTTTTGTACATTTAATAAATTTCAAACTATCGTTAGCGGAAAAAGCTCAAATAGCTTTTTCGCTATTTGCTCATATTTATAATCTGGAAGCTCTGCTAATAGTGCCTTTCCTAATTTCTCTTCTAAATAAATCATTCAAACTAACTATTCAAATCATTTTCTGCGACAAAAATTATTTTATATTTTCTGAATAGTAAATCAGTTTTTCTGTTTTTATTTTTTACTATCCTTATTTGAGTTCTATATTTATTTAATATCCTGTCTGAGATATGAAATTTATTATCTAGGTTTTCTTTCTTTATTCTTGAGTTAGGGTCTTTCATCGAGTATAACCATTTCAATGGTTGGTGGTCAGTTTGTACTAAAAACTTCCTCCCGTAAAGGTATGGACGAAAGTATTTTATAGACCACACTATTGCTAGCAATACTTTTTCCAGGGTTGAGTAGTTTTTTTCATGTCCATTAAGGGTTCGGCTAGCATAAAACACTGGCTTACCCTCTTCACTAAGAACAGCTCCTATGGATACATTGCTGGCATCAGTAGTTAAAATAAACTTTTTCTTGAAGTCTGGATAACTAACTGAAATGATTCTACGTAAAGCTGATCATGAAGATTTATTTTTGAGTCTTTTTTTAATACTTTATTATAGGGCTGGCTATGAGGGAATAATTTTTTATAAATTTTCGGTAGTACCCGGTCAAGCCTAAAAAGGATTTTATATCTTTCACAGTTTTCGGAAGTTGTAAATTTTGTATTACATCAATTTTATCTGGGTTTGGCTTTATTCCTTTATTGGTTATGATGTGACCCAAGAAATGGGTTTCTTTTGATAAGAATTTACACTTATCTATTTGCACTTTCAAATTGTAATTATCGAGTCTTGTGAATATTTTTGCAAACTTTCCATGTGCTCAGTAAGAGAAGTTGAGAAGACTAATATGTCGTCCATATAAATGATACAAATATTGTTAATAAAATCGGACAATACACAGTTCATCATTTTCTGAAACGTAGATGGTGCGTTTCTTAGGCCAAACGGCATTCTAATAAATTCAAAATGCCCTTGAGATGTTGAAAAGGCTGCCTTTTCTATATCAATTTCATTCATTAGAATCTGATGAAAACCTTTTGCTAGGTCTAATGATGAAAAGTATTGCACTCTACCCAAAACTTGTCGAATATTGATTCAATATTCGGAAGTGGTAACTCATCGTCTACCGTGATTTCGTTCAACTTTCTAAAATCAATGACTAAACGCCATTTTTTCTCGCTTGGAGAAGTTGATTTTTTTCAACAATCCACAAGGGTGAATTATACGGCGACTTGCTCTGTCTGATTATATTTTCTCTTAGCATTTCGTTTATTTGACGATTTATTTCACTTTATAAAATTTGAGGGTGCCTATAATTCTTACAGTGTATAGGCTTATGCGATGTAATCATTATTTTGTGTTCCACACAATCGATTGTAGTCAAATTTAAGCCTTCAATGTAAAATGTTCTTTTATTTTTATAAAGGAATTTTTTAAAAATTGTATATTCTTCTTCATTCAAATCAGGAGGAAATAGATTTCTAAATTCTTCAACTTCAGGCTTTTCTAAGTAATTGATTTTCTCATACGCAGGATTAAAAGTAAGATTAACAAGTAAGGAAGGCTAAGTTCGGGTGTAACCGAACATTACATACTCAGTTGAGAGCTGTGGAGACAAAGTAAGGGAAAATCACCATATAGTAAAAAGAACCTAGGGTAACCCTCGAATGTGTTTGTATGACAAGTGTATCAAATGGAAGGTATTAAAGAGTATTTTAAGAGGAAGTGGCCATGGTTCTATAGATGGACGCCATTTAGGGATATCGCCATAAAGGTGGACCAGGCCTGACTCTAGAATTTGTTTGTACGATATGGGTATCAAATGAAATGTGTTAATGATAATTTTAAAAGGGAGTGGGCCTAAGTTCTATAGGTGAACGCCTTTTCGAGATATCGCCATAAAGGTGGACCAGGGGAATTTATTTTGTACGATATGGGTATCAAATGAAAGGTATTAATGACTATTTTAAAAGGGCGTGGGCCTAAGTTCTATAGATGGACGCCGTTTCGAGATATCGCCATAAAGATGGATCAGGGGTGACTCTAGAATTTGTTTGTACGATATGAGTATCAAATGAAAGGTGTTAATGAGTATTTTAAGAGGGCGTGGGCCTTAGTTCTATATGTGGACGCCTTTTCGGGATATCGCCATAAAGGTGGACCAGGGGTGACTCTAGAATTTGTTTGTACTATATGGGTATCGAATGAAAGGTATTAATGAGTATTTTGAAAGGGAGTGGGCCTTAGTTCTATAGGTGGACGCCTTTTCGGAATATCGTTATAAAAGTGGACCAGGGTTGACTCTAGAATGCGTTTGTACAATATGGGTATCAAACGAAAGGTGTTAATAAGTGTTTTAAAAGGGAGTGGGCCTTAGTTCTATAGGTGGACGCCTTTTCGGAATATCGTTATAAAAGTGGACCAGGGTTGACTTTAGAATGCGTTTGTACAATATGGGTATCAAAGGAAAGGTGTTAATAAGTGTTTTAAAACGGAGTGGGCCTTAGTTCTATAGGTGGACGCCTTTTCGGAATATCGTTATAAAAGTGGACCTGGGGTGACTTTAGAATGCGTTTGTACAATATGGGTATCAAACGAAAGGTGTTAATAAGTGTTTTAAAACGGAGTGGGCCTTAGTTCTATAGGTGGACGTCTTTTCGGAATATCGTTATAAAAGTGGACCAGGGTTGACTCTAGAATGCGTTTGTACAATATGGGTATCAAACGAAAGGTGTTAATAAGTGCTTTAAAAGGGAGTGGGCCTTAGTTCTATAGGTGGACGCCTTTTCGGAATATCATTATAAAAGTGGACCAGGGTTGACTTTAGAATGCGTTTGTACAATATGGGTATCAAAGGAAAGGTGTTCATAAGTGTTTTAAAACGGAGTGGGCCTTAGTTCTATAGGTGGACGCCTTTTCGGAATATCGTTATAAAAGTGGACCAGGGTTGACTCTAGAATACGTTTGTACAATATGGGTATCAAACGAAAGGTATTAATAAGTGTTTTAAAAGGGAGTGGGCCTTAGTTATATAGGTGGACGCCTTTTCGGAATATCGTTATAAAAGTGGACCAGGGGTGACTCTAGAATGCGTTTGTATAATAATGGTATCAAATGAAAGGTGTTAATGAGTATTTTAAAAGGGCGTGGGCCTTAGTTCTATAGGTGGACGCGATTTCGAGATATCGCCATAAAGGTGGACCAGGGGTGACTCTAGAATTTGTTTGTACGATATGGGTATCAAATGAAAGGTGTTAATGAGTATTTTAAAAGGGCGTGCGCCTTAGTTCTATAGGTGGACGCCTTTTCGAAATATCGCCATAAAGGTGGACCAGGGGTGACTCTAGAATTTGTTTGTACGATATGGGTATCAAAAGAAAGGTGTTAATGAGTATTTTAAAAAGCGGTGGGCCTTAGTTCTATATGTGGACGCCTTTTCGAGATATCGCCATAAACGTGGACCAGGGGTGACTCTAGAATGTGTTTGTACGATATGGGTATCAAATTAAAGGTATTAATGAGGGTTTTAAAAGGGAGTGGCCCTTAGTTGTATATGTGAAGGCGTTTTCGAGATATCGACCAAAATGTGGACCAGGGTGATCCAGAACATCATCTGTCGGGTACCGCTAATTTATTTATATATGTAATACCACAAACAGTATTCCTTCCAAGATTCCAAGGGCTTTTGATTTCGCCCTGCAAAACTTTTTCATTTTCTTCTACTTAATATGGTAGGTGTCACACCCATTTTACCAAGTTTTTTTCTAAAGTTATATTTTGCGTCAATAGACCAATACAATTACCATGTTTCATCCCTTTTTTCGTATTTGGTATATAATTATGGCATTTTTTTATTTTTCGTAATTTTCGATATCGAAAAAGTGGGCGTGGTCATAGTCGGATTTCGGCCATTTTTTACACCAATACAAAGTGAGTTCACATAAGTACGTCAACTGAGTTTAGTAAAGATATATCGATTTTTGCTCAAGTTATCGTGTTATCGGCCGAGCGGAAGGACAGACGGTCGACTGTGTATAAAAACTGGGCGTGGCTTCAACCGATTTCGCCCTTTTTCACAGAGAACAGTTATCGTCCTAGAATCGAAGCCTCTACCAAATTTCACAAGGATTGGTAAATTTTTGTTCGACTTATGGCATTAAAAGTATCCTAGACAAATTAAATGAAAAAGGGTGGAGCCACGCCCATTTTGAAATTTTCTTTTATTTTTGTATTTTGTTGCACCACATCATTACTGGAGTTGAATGTTGACTTAATTTACTAATATACTGTAAAGATATTAACTTTTCTTTTAAAATTTGAATTTAAAAAAAAAATTTTTAAAAGTGGGCGTGGTCGTTCTCCGATTTTGCTAATTTTTATTAAGCAAGCATATAGTAATAAGTGTAACGTTCCTGCCAAACTTCATCATGATATCTTCAACGACTGCCAAATTACAGCTTGCAAAACTTCTAAATTACCTTCTTTTAAAATTGGGCGATGCCACGCTCATTGTCCAAAATTTTACTAGTTTTCTATTCTGCGTCATAAGTTCAACACACCTACCAAGTTTCATCGCTTTATCCGTATTTGGTAAGGAATTATCGCACTTTTTCGATTTTTCGAAATTTTCGATATCGAAAAAGTGGGCGTGGTTATTGTCCGATATCGTTCATTTTAAACAGCGATCTGAAATGAGTGCCCAGGAACCTACATACCAAATTTCATCAAGATACCTCAAAATTTACTCAAGTTATCGTGTTAACGGACAGACGGACGGACCGACGGACATGGCTCAATCGAATTTTTTTTCGATACTGATGATTTTGATATATGGAAGTCTATATCTATCTCGATTCCTTTATACCTGTACAACCAACCGTTATCCAATCAACGTTAATATACTCTGTGAGCTCTGCTCAACTGAGTATAAAAAGCGGAATATTATTATTATTAACTGTCATTATTTTGGTTTTGAAATTAATTATTGAGCCCATCGGGTATAAAACATTGATGCCTAATATGCAATAAAATGACTTATCAATAAAGTGGGTTAATTTAACAGACATTGTTTCGTCTTTTGCATTAAACTCACTTGGCACATTTACAATTACTTCTTCTCTTATAATATTACTTCCTATTAGGGTATTTAATAAGATGGCTTTTTTCAGATTTTTTTTACGCCTATATTACAGAAAAAAAACATAATTTCCTAGCATTGTGGCAGCCCCACTATCTACAAGGCACCTAGTTTTTATGTTATTTATTGTTAAAGTAATTATGGGTAATGTGGTTCCAGAGGCGGTAGATGAAAATTTCGGGTGGTATTAATAGCTCCAATATCCATTGGTTCATGATATGGGACATTATTAAAACTTCTATTCTGATTTTGTTGTAGATCCATATTTGGATTTTGTAAATTATTATTATTTCCATTATAACCATCTGTATGGCCTCTTACAAGGGGAGATCTGTAGTTTTCGCTATTATTTGTATTATTATGAGCATAGTTATTTCCTCTATTCCTGTTGTTATATTGATAATTATAATTTCGAGAACTTTTACTGTTACAATTATTTGAATTGCAAAATTATTTCTATCTTGAGACTTATTCATAGTGCAATTTTTAGTATTAAACGATTTACTTTAATTTGCAAATTATTATATGGAAAATTATGCACTTATCTTCTATTCACTAATATTACCTGTCTTTTAGTATATTTTCTATGTAATATGCATATGCAGTATTTATTGAGTTTATGTGATTTTGTAATAATAAATATTTAATATGAAGAGGCAAAAAGTTTACATAGATATCAAATATCATGTTTTCATTATTGTCAGTAGTATACAACTTATCAGGTTCTAAACTATATTTAATATTCATTTGGCTTAATATTTCTCTTAACTTATCGTGTAACTCTTCTATGATCTTAGCATCAACGTTCATTGCCTCGCTTCTTAAATTAAAATAAGTTCTCTTTATTCCAAACTCTTCTTTAAGCTTATTAAATAACGCCTCCGAACTTGGGTTGACTAGAGTTTCCACTGCTCTTAAAGCTTTACCTTGCATCCTATTGCTCAATACAAGTTGTAGCGTAACTAGATGTTCAGCAGGTGTCAACTGCAACGCAGTACCAACGTCTCTCAAATAATTGCTTAAACTATACTCACTAGTTCCAGTAAATGCTGGTAAGCTTCTTGCCTCACGCAAGCTTTCGGCTAATGTTAGGGCCATTGTGTTGTTGTTGTAAAATCGTAGTCGCCTTATTAAGCAGCACCCAATTGTCAAATAGATGTTGTTGTTGTAGCAATCGTATTACTCTAGTCTTTACTATGCTATTGAGTAATTGAGAATTCAGAAATGTCCACCTAGTGTGTTTGTTTCTGTTCTTCTCTTTATTTGTGTAAGTTTACATATATGTATGTAACTCACTTTGTTTCATTATTATTTATTGTTTTTTTGTTTGTGTGTCTTTTAGTGCGTATCACTTTAATCTGGATGAGAACACTTCTATTATATATAATTTTTGTAGTTCTTGTACTGCACTGTCATTGCTTTAAAATGTTGGTGCCGACTCCATTTGTTTTTGATCGTATGAAAAATGTTTTATCTCCCAATTAATTTTGTTCTCGGAGTGGAATTTTTTGTTATAAACGGTATAATGAAAAAATGTTAACGGGATAGTGATAAAAATATGTAATTTTTTCCTGTTATTTTTATTTCATCTTTTAATTGTTCAAATCAATTAAATTTTAATTTATTTTTCTTATAATTTTATTTTGCAACTGGATCTCACTCACATATTTACGTTCTAATCTTATTTTATTTTTTTGATCAGTTTTTAAACGAACATCACATCCACAAAAGTTAATTTTTATAGAATGTTTATTTGTTGTAATAGGAACCTATTAAGAAAAAGTTCACTTAGTATTTAATTTTCTTTTCTGATATGAAAAGTATTTGTGTTACACGCGAAATGTTCGCTCACTGGATACGATATAAATACTATTCGTATCCATCCCGTCCTCGTCGCATTTATATTTTTTATACATAAATATAACTCTGAAGCCTTTTTAAGACTAATTTTTAACAATCACGTTATCTTAAACTAAAGCTTTAAATATAAGAAAGGTACGAAATGAAATTAAAACTAATAATGTGAGAGCGGTTTACAACAACAATAATATATAACTAGTGCCTTCATATGTATATGTAGCAAGCATGCGTATTTATGTATTCATATATTTATGTATGTATATATATGGCAACATAGGTACTTTCGTACAAAGCTTACGCAACAAATTTTTTTCTTCATTTGACTACTAAAACGTTCAATTACGAATCAATGATTTGTGCGCAGTTGATTCAACATCTTGTTGCGATGGATAAAAATTTACAGAAATTTTGGTTGAATTTACCCGTATTTCGATTGATTTTACCAGTCTTTTTCTTTCAGTGCTATAATATGATAGGTGAGAAAAGTATGATATGAAATTCTGCTTGTAATTACGTATGACCGTATGTAAGCACATATGTTTGTATCCATAGCAACATGTATGTATGTATGCTGCAGCGACGAAAGCGATGAAGGTGTGGATGGGCAATAGTTATGAGCTCAAAGCGAAGAAATAACACTGTGGAACAAATTCAGGTTAGCAAAAGTTAGGTCGATTCTGAGACTGAGCGGTGAAAGTATAGGCTAAATTAGAAGACCCGTATCACGGCGTTTGTTATGTTAGTTCGAATTTTTTTTAATCGACCTTCGAATTTTTCAGTCAAATGCAATAAATTTCTTCCCCCTCTTCCTCTTTTTCCACGCCTTCCTCTTTTTGTTTCCAACCACTGCACAGGTAGCGATTTTTGTTTATTTCGTACATGCGAACTAATATCAAAACTAAAGATCCAGTTAAGACTCGAAACTCAGCCGAAGCTGATTTCTTTTGATTTTCGCTCGGCAATGATAAAATTCGCTATTAATTTTTTTGGAACTTATTTCATTTTGTGAGTGAATTAAGTTAAGTGCATCGGTTTCATAAAAATAATACAAACAAAATTGTATAATATATATTGTATTAAAAATGTCGGAACCAAAATGTAAAATGGACAATTTTTGTAATGTTTGTGGACGTTTCATAGCAAGCGATGAAAAATGTGGCAATGCGAGTGATTGGTTTTTGGAAGCGTATAAACAATATACTGACTTAAATTATGCCCCTAAAAAGTTTGCTTTAATTGCTATTCAAGTCTTATGCAATGGAAAAGTTAAAAGAAGAAGGCTATGCCTTTTGGTATACCAATGATTTGGTTAGACAACAGCCCGTATAAACAAGAAAATTGCTATGGATTATCAACTACCATAAAACTTTGAATAGAAGGAAAGCAAAGAATAAAACTTATGTAGCAGTGACGCCAAGTGTCCAATTACCATTGCCGCACTCTGAATTCGTTCCAGTACCAACATACCAAAGTATCGATCTTCAAACAGATATCAGTACTATAACCGCCGCTACTATATCCATGCATTTCTTCTCAGAATACAACCCTGGTGAAGGTACATCCTATGAAATATCAAAGGACCCAATCCTAGTCACACAAAACCAATTGGATGCAATTGTTGCAATTTTGTGTTTGACTCAGAAGAAATCAGAAGAACTGGCTTCATTTTTGAAAGGAAATAATTTGCTGGCGAAAGGTACCAAAATAGCAGCATATCGAAAATTAAAAAAAAAGTTAGAAAAGTTCTTCAATGTGAAATACGCTTATTGCAACGATATCGAAAAGTTAATGGAGACGATAGGGTTAACCTATAAAAAAGATGATTGGCGTTTATTCATCGATAGCTCACTAATCAACTTAAAAGTTGTGATTTTGTACAAGACGAATAGAATGCCTTCTGTTCCAACTGCGTATAGCACTGACACAAGTGAAAATTTCGATAATTTTAAACACATTCTGGAAATAGTCAAATATAACGAACACCAGTGGTGCATTTGCTGCGACCTCAAAATAGTTTCATTGCTTAACAGCATATGGCCGTCCAAAATATCCGCGTTTTTTGTGCGATTGGTATTCACGATGCGGAGAAGGTATTAGAGGAAGAAACCAGTACAAACAGCATAACTGGAATAGTCGCATTGGACGAAAATGGCCTAAAGACAATAGGCTACATGAAAGCCTTGTTCCTAAAATGAAAATTTTGTTGCCGTTGCTCCACAATAAACTTGGCATTGCTAAAATTTTTTTGAAATTTATCGCAAAAGGACCAGCAGTATTCAGCCGCTTAAAAGAAATTTTCCCAAGACTAAGTAACGCCAAAATTCAGGAAGAGGTTGTTAATGGTCCCGACATATGGAAACGAATGAGTCGTCAAGATTTTTACCAAGTTCTGACATACCGAGAATTAAATGCATGGCTCGCATTGAAAGCAGTCATTAAAGGACTTTTGGGTAAAGAACGCAAAGACAACTACAGGGAATCTGTTGCAAAACATGGTAGCTTTCGATGAAGTTGGGGTTAATATGTCGTACAAAATTCATCTCTTGCGTCAGCATCTTGATCAACTTGCTCAACAGTTGCCAACTGAATCTGATGAGCAAGGCGAACGTTATCACCAAACTGCGCTTTTCGTTTCTGGTACAGAGGAAATAAATCTCCAGATACAATACTCGCTGAAATTTGTTGGTGGTATAAAAGCACCTTTGAAGAAGAGGAAGACGTGGAAAAACAGACAGAAGAGGAAGACAAAGATGAAATTCCAGAATATCAGTTGAACGAATTTATCGACCTTTCTGATAATGATGACGATGACCAAGATATTAGAGAGAGCAGTGGTGTTGATCCACAGCCGCCTGATAAACGGCGACTGTCCAAATCATTAATTTAATATATGATTGTTTTCTTTTCAAATGAAATTTAATGAAGAAACTGAGAAGCATAATATAGATCAAACATGAAGAAAAAAGACTTAATTTTGTGGAAAATATGTTCAAAAACATGAAAAAAAAAATTCCAACATTTTTCTTCATAAGCACTACAAACATTTTCTAAATCAATCTTTTTAAACATTTTAATTGTTGCAGAGGTATCTAGCAATCACTTGGCTATAAGAGATTGAAAAAATATCAATTAGTTGGCGTGTTATAGCCAAAAAACTATACAACCAATATGCTGACAATCGGCATTTGGCTGCAAAGCTCGAAGGTCGATTAAAAAAAAATTCGACCTAACAAAAACAAACGCCGCGATACGGGTTTTATAACTTAGCCTCTATTTTCACCCCTCACCTCACTCTCAGAATCGACCTAACTTTTGCTAAGACGGCCCATACATGACACAAAAGCCATGCGCAAATATAAAACGACGGAATTTGTACAAATGAAAATTTTGACACACACGGCTGAAAAACACTGCGCAATATTCATTTTTAATGTAGCGCAACAAATGAAAGATGTGTTTTAATTGTATAAAAAAGGCACTAATTAAAAAAAAAAACACTATCTATTTTCCACAGTGCTGGTAATTTACAGTATAAGTCGAAAAACTCGCACCAGAAGCGTTTATTTTCCATTGTATTAATAATATATATTTTTTAGTTGCAAGACCAGCTCAACTCATTGCAGCACTGCGCAATATTCATTTTTCAACCAGCGTAACAAATGAAACATTTGTTCTAATTGTATAAAAAATTATTATGTATTATTGAATTTATGTGAATTCCTGTTACAAGCTAGAGATGCTCCTTACGCCTTCGATGTTAACATTTTTAAGCAACAATTACTGATGTTATATTATCAAAAAACACAGGTAAACTGTATAACATTCACCACACACGAAGAAAAAAAGCATATGCGATATTTGCAGACATGCGTAAATATCAAAATCGTTTTGATTTTAGTGCAGTTCTCTGCGCAAATAGCGAAACCAGTGCACACACCGGGCAAATCCTTGTGCAAATTGGTAATTGGCACAAGAATACTTGAGCCGTGTAATTGGCGTATAACCTGAATTTGTTCCACAGTGTAATTTGAATGCAAGCGACGACAACAACAAAAGCGATGAAGATATGTTAAAACAAGTAAGGAAGGCTAAGTTCGGGTGTAACCGAACATAACATACTCAGTTGAGAGCTATGGAGACAAAATAGGGAAAATCAAGCTGGGGTAACCCTGGAATGTGGTTGTATAACATGTGTATCAAATGAAAGGTATTAAAGAGTATTTTAAGAGAGAGTAGGCCATAGTTCTATGGATGAACGCCATTTAGGGATATCGCCATAAAGGTAGACCAGGGCTGACTCTAGAATTTGTTTGTACGATATGGGTATCAAATGAAAGGTGTTACTGAGCATTTTAAGAGGGAGTGGGCCTTAGGTCTATCGGTGGACGCCTTTTCGAGATGTCCCCATTAAGGTGGACCAGGGGTGATTCTATAATGTGTTTGTACGATATGGGTATCAAATGAAAGCTGTTAATGAGTATTTTGAAAAGGAGTGATCCTTAGTTCCATAGGTGGACGCCGTTTCGAGATATCGCCATAAAGGTGGACCAGGGGTGTCTCTAGAATGTGTTTGTACGATATGGGAATCAAATGAAAGGTGTTACTGAGCATTTTAAGAGGGAGTGGGCATTAGGTCTATAGGTGGACGCCTTTTCGAGATATCGCCATTAGGGTGGGCCAAGGTTGACTCTAGAATGTTTGTACGGTATGAGTATCAAACGAAAGGTGTTACTGAGCATTTTAAGAGGGAGTGGGCATGAGGTCTATAGGTGGACGCCTTTTCGAGATATCGTCATTAGGGTGGGCCCGGGGTGACTCTAGAATGTGTTTGTACGATATGTGCATCAAACGAAAGGTGTTACTGAGCATTTTAAGAGGGAGTGGGCATTAGGTCTATAGGTGGACGCCTTTTCGAGATATCGCCATTAGGGTGGGCCAGGGGTGACTCTAGAATGTTTGTACGATATGGGTATCAAACGAAAGGTGTTACTGAGCATTTTAAGAGGGAGTGGGCATTAGGTCTATAGGTGGACGCCTTTTCGAGATATCGCCATTAGGGTGGGCCAGGGGTGACTCTAGAATGTGTTTGTACGATATGGGTATCAAATGAAAGGTGGTAAGGAGTATTTTAAAAGGAGTAATCCTTAGTTCTATAGGTGGACGCCTTTTCGAGATATCGCCATAAAGGTGGACCAAGGGTGACTCTAGAATGTTTGTACGATATGGGTATCAAACGAAAAGTGTTACTGAGCATTTTAAGAGGGAGTGGGCATTAGGTCTATAGGTGGACGCCTTTTCGAGATATCGCCATTAGGGTGGGCCAGGGTGACTCTAGAATGTGTTTGTACGATATGGGTATCAAATGAAAGGTGGTAATGAGTATTTTAAAAGGGAGTAATCCTTAGTTCTATAGGTGGACGCCTTTTCGAGATATCGCCATAAAGCTGGACCAAGGGTGACTCTAGAATGTTTGTACGGTATGGGTATCAAACGAAAGGTGTTACTGAGCATTTTAAGAGGGAGTGGGCATTAGGTCTATAGGTGGACGCCTTTTCGAGATATCGCCATTAGGGTGGGCCAGAGTGACTCTAGAATGTGTTTGTACGATATGGGTATCAAATGAAAGTTGGTAATGAGTATTTTAAAAGGGAGTAATCCTTAGTTCTATAGGTGGACGCCTTTTCGAGATATCGCCATTAGGGTGGGCCAGGTGTGACTCTAGAATGTTTGTACGATATGGGTATCAAACGAAAGGTGTTACTGAGCATTTTAAGAGGGAGTGGGCATTAGGTCTATAGGTGGACGCCTTTTCGAGATATCGCCATTAGGGTGGGACAGGGGTGACTCTAGAATGTTTGTACGATATGGGTATCAAACGAAAGGTGTTACTGAGCATTTTAAGAGGGAGTGGACATTAGGTCTATAGGTGGACGCCTTTTCGAGATATCGCCATTAGGGTGGGCCAGGGGTGACTCTAGAATGTTTGTACGATATGGGTATCAAACGAAAGGTGTTACTGAGCATTTTAAGAGGGAGTGGACATTAGGTCTATAGGTGGACGCCTTTTAGAGATATCGCCATTAGGGTGGGCCAGGGTGACTCTAGAATGTGTTTGTACGATATGGGTATCAAATGAAAGGTGGTAATGAGTATTTTAAAAGGGAGTAATCCTTAGTTCTATAGGTGGACGCCTTTTCGAAATATCGCCATTAGGGTGGGCCAGGTGTGACTCTAGAATGTTTGTACGATATGGGTATCAAACGAAAGCTGTTACTGAGCATTTTAAGAGGGAGTGGGCATTAGGTCTATAGGTGGACGCCTTTTCGAGATATCGCCATTAGGGTGGGCCAGGGGTGACTCTAGAATGTTTGTACGATATGGGTATCAAACGAAAGGTGTTACTGAGCATTTTAAGAGGGAGTGGACACTAGGTCTATAGGTGGACGCCTTTTCGAGATATCGCCATTAGGGTGGGCCAGAGGTGACTCTAGAATGTTTGTACGATATGGGTATCAAACGAAAGGTGTTACTGAGCATTTTAAGAGGGAGGGGGCATTAGGTCTATAGGTGGACGCCTTTTCGAGATATCGCCATTAGGGTGGGACAGGGGTGACTCTGATATGTTTTTGTACGATATGGATATCAAATTAAAGGTATTAATGAGGGTTTTAAAAGCGAGTGGCCCTTAGATGTATATGTGAAGGCGTTCTCGCGATATCGACCAAAATGTGGACCAGGTGATCCAGAAAATCATCTGTCGGGTACTGCTAATTTATTTATATATGCAATACCACTAACAGTATTCCTGCCAAGATTCCAAGCGCTGTTGATTTCGCCTTGTAGAACTTTTTCATTTTCTTCTACTTAATATGGTAGGTGTCACACCCATTTTACAAAGTTTTTTCCAAAGTTATATTTTGCGTCAATAAACCAATCCAGTTACCATGTTTCATCCCTTTTTTCGTATTTGGTATAGAATTATGGCATTTTTTTTCATTTTTCGTAATTTTCGATATCGATAAAGTGGGCGTGGTTATGGTCAGATTTCGCCCATTTTTTATACCAAGAAAAAGTGAGCTCAGGTAAGTACGTGGGCTAAGTTTAGTAAAGATATATCGGATTTTGCTCAAGTTATTGTGTTAATGGCCGAGCGGAAGGACAGACGGTGGACTGTGTATAAAAACTGGGCGTGGCTTCCACCGATTTCGCCCATTTTCACAGAGAACAGTTACCGTCATAGGATCTATGCTCCTACCAAATTTGAGAAGGATTGGTAAATTTTTGTTCGACTTATGGCAATAAAAGTGTTCTAGACAAACTAAATGAAAATGGGCGGAGCCACGCCCATTTTGAAATTTTCTTTTTTTTTTGTATTTTGTTGCATCATATCATTACTGGAGTTGAATTTTGACTTAATTTACTTATATACATTAAAGATATTAAATTTTTTGTTAAAATTTGAATTAAAAAAAATTTTTTTTTAAAAAGTGGGCGTGTTCTTCATCCAATTTTGCTAATTTTTATTTAGCACATATAGAGTAATAGTAGTAACGTTCCTGCCAAATTTCATCATGATATCTTCAACGACTGCCAAATTACAGCTTGCAAAACTTTTAAATTACCTTCTTGTAAAAGTGGGCGGTGCCACGCCCATTGTCCAAAATCTTACTAATTTTCTATTCTGCGTCATAACGTCAACCCATCTACCAAGTTTCGTCGCTTTATCTGTCTTTTGTAATGAGTTATCGCACTTTTTCGGTTTTTCGAAATTTTCGATATCGAAAAAGTGGGCGTGGTTATAGTCCGATATCGTTCATTTTAAATAGCGATCTGAGATGAGTGCTCAGGAACCTACATACCAAATTTCATCAAGATCCCTTAAAATTTACTCAAGTTATCGTGTTAACGGACGGACGGACGGACGGACGGACGGACGGACATGGCTCAATCAAATTTTTTTTCGATCCTGATTATTTTGATATATGGAAGTCTATATCTATCTCGATTCCTTTATATATGTACAACCAACCGTTATCCAATCAAACTTAATATACTCTGTGAGCTCTGCTCAACTGAGTATAATACTAGGTTCAAACACACACCAAATTGGCAATTTATACTATTTGGGCAATTTATTACGCAACTTGTCATATAATAAATTGTAATAATAAATTGCCAATTTAAAAAAAATTGCGTAATAAATTGCTTCAAACTGCAAATGCAACATTGTAAAGTGTGTTTATTGAGTATATTAAAAGTCAGTTTCGCATGGCTGAACTATATGGTTGGCTCATCTCATCAGCTGATTTTATGTCTTTCATTTCACTGGAGTAGGGACTGTCAAAAGAAGATGGCAAAATCAAAATGAAGCCAAAACAATGAACACATTTTCTTACAACACACATACATTTCAAAGTTTTATGTTTTCATTTCATTCCATGCACCTAATACCAACACGCACATTTTGACAGTCTCAACAAAGATATGTTCTTACTGTAGAGATGAGCCAACCAGCTATCAAATTACTATTGTGTAAGCTAAATAGAGTTGTATGAACACCACTCAAGTTAAATCGAAATAGCCTCAATTTATTTTTCTGTTTGAACATAGTATAATTAGTGTACGTGAAGTTAGAGAACAATTGCAATTTCGATGATAGCGGAGACTGATTGGAAAGGCAGGTGTGGCGATGACAATTTATTAGGTGGGGGCGCGAACAGTATGTTTCACATTTAGTTTGGGTCAGTAATAATTTGAAGTAAGTGAGAGCGTCCAATTTCGGGTGAAACCGAACATTATATACCCAGTTGTGTGTTCCCAAGGGCTCTTGATTTACGCCCTGCAAAACTTTATAATTTTCTTCTACTAAATGTGAGCGGTGTCCCGCCCATTTTCCAAATTTTACTAAATTTTATTTTGCGGCATGAGGTCAACCCCTCCACGAAGTTTCATCACTTTATACGGCTTTGGTAATTAGTTATCGAATTTTTTCCGCTTTAGGAAATTTTCGATATCGAAAAAGTGGAATGGTTATCATCCGATTTCTTTCATTTTAAACAGCGATCTGGGACGAGTGCTAAGGAATCTACATTCGTTTCACTCATTAAGATACCTCAAAATTTACTCAAGTTATCGTGTTTAAGGACATACGGACGGACATGGCTTAATGAACTCTTTTTCACACTGATAATTTTGATATATGGAAGTCAAAATTTATCCTGATTAAAGGCCAATTAATGGTGACTTATCCATAACCAGATAAAACAGCTAACCGAACCAACTTTATGGAAATCAATGTAATTAGTGGTGCCATACCATAACACTAAAGCCATAACCATACCATAGCCAACCAATTGGATTTTGGGTTTCGCCATATCCATAACCTAAAAATATTTGAGTTTGTGAATTTATTAACTTACTATATATTTTATTTATTGTTTTGGATACGTTTTGACTAAGAGACTTATTGTTTGTGGAATATGTTTGTAATTTTTTGTGTTTTCCTAATTTTTATGAAAATGTCAGCTGTTTAAGCTTATGGCACCATTAATCGATGGTGAGAACAGTCTTTTTTATAGAAAAAAGGGAGTCTGAGCTATCAAATATGTTTGAGTGAGAGTTATAATCTTGGCATAAACACCGAAAAGGTTCAATTAGTTCGAAATTCGTTCTAAATTGTTTCAGCAGGAGAGGTTTGAAGGTCTCGAATTCCGAGAGGGAACACAAAAGCTCACTTCATTCAGAAGTAATGGGCTTGAAATTGAACCATTTACAAGTTTTGTCATAAATATTACACCAATCATTTCCTTTCGACTAGCGAGAGTTGGAAGATAGATAAGCTTTAATCGATTAGTATAAGGTGGAAGATTATATAAAGAATCCCATCGAAAATTTCTTAAGGCAAATAGTAAAAATTATTTTCGTATTGATTCGAGACTGTCTGCAGGGACTTTATAATGCGGATTCCATATTACTGAGCGATATTCTAATGTTGGCCTAACTAATGTTGTAAACAGTTATTTAGTTACTTAAGGGTTGTTAAATTAATTTGACCACCATTTAACAAATGCATAAACACCTTTGTCTTTATTCACTGTAGCATTATTATGAAGGTTGAAACTAAGTTTGGAATCCATCATGACTCCCAAGTCAACAAAACTATTTACAATTTCTAGACTATAGTTGTTAATTGTATATGAAGCTGGCGGCGAAATTCTCCGAGAAAAACACATAACTTTACATTTTTTAAGATTGAGCGGCATATGATTTGCATTGCACCAGGTAACCAAGTGATTTAAATCCATTTGAAGCAAGGAATGTTCCTCAACAGACGCCTATGATTTGAAAAGTTTTGCATCGTCGGCGTACAGCAAGATTTTTGAGTATTTTATTGTATTGGATAAATCGTTTATGAACAACAAAAACCGAATCGGGCCAAGATGGCTGCCCTGAGGAACACCAGAAGAAACATTGATGACCCCAGAAAGTGTATTTTTAAAGATTACATTTTGCGTACGATTACCAAGATATGAAGAAATCCAACATATAAGACGGGGTTGAAAACGAAGTTGACCGAGCTTATAAATAAGTAATGGGTGTGATATCTTGTCGAAGGCTTTACTGAAATCGGGGTAAATTACATCGGTGTGAAGGCTTTTTCTAAATCCATTAGAAACATGAGTGGTAAATACCAGTAAACTGGTGATAGTTGATTTGCCCTTACAGAATCCATGTTGCGAGCTTGCAATTATGGGGGAAATAGAGAACGTTAGATGGTTAACAATAGCTTCAAATAACTTTGGAATTGCGGATAACTATAAATGGTTAAATACCGCAAGAAATTTAATGGCATTTCGACAAATCAATGAACACATTAATATGTATAAGTAGAATTTTTCAAAAATTATATTTTCAGTTCAAGTCTTTTAAACACTCAAATGTAAACATTCCGGATAATAATCGTAAGCCTATCGATGTTTCCCTTCCAGCTCCGACTATGGATGCTGATCCCAAAGTTCCCCCTCCTCCAGTTCTTCCACCCTCAACTATTGAATTCATAAATCTGTTCTCACCGAGTCCCTTAGCAGTTGAACCATCGACTTCGAAGGCTATTCAGCCGTATATACCGTACCCTCCACAAAAACGAAAAAAGTTCCCTAAAACCCCTCTGCGGAATCTGAACCGCCGGCTAGTAGATTGATTACTGACCCGATTAAAAAGTCGATTTTCTTGGTCAGATTCGAGAGAGACACTGCAGAAGAGGACCTGAAGTCTTACATCATGAGTAAACTTAAATCCGAAAACGTGACTATTCGTAAATTTAATTTTAATTATCCTAGATACACTTCGTCATTTAGGATTGACGTATCAGCGCAACACTTTGAAACAATTTTAAATAATTCATTTTGGCCACCCGGGGCTTTTTTGCGTGAATTCGAGCATAGACGCAACGTTAATATTCGCAATCTTGCTGCCGTTCCTAATAACAATAATGCAGCAAAAACCCAATTTTAAATCTGTCCTTAATATATTTTATCAAAATGTAAGAGAACTAAATACGAAACTAAGTGAACTGTACTTGAAATCATTTATTTGTAATTACAATATCATCGCTTTTACTAAAACTTAGTTAAAGCCTCATATATTTAATTCGGTGGTTCTTTGCAATGATTACCAAATATATAAAAATAACCGCTTGAACAGAGTTGGAGGTGGAGTTTTGCTCGCGGTACCTTCTTCTATACCTTCCGCTGAGGTTAATTTACCTGTTATAGAAGCTACGGAATTTAAGTGCATTAGAATCCAGCTGGGAATAGGTTTTACCTTTATTGCCATTTGCTATATCCCACCATCTTCTGATCCTTCGGTATATATGAATCATATTTCGTTACTGAAAGCTATCAATTCAATGTTGAAGCCTATTGATTCGATAATTGTCTTGGGTGACTTTAATCTTCCTCACGTATCCGACCAGGGTATTATACCGGTTCCTTCAAAATTCTCCAGCTACTACTTTTTAGCCGAAATAACTGAACTTTGCCTTAGACAGATAAATATAGTTCCAAACATGTTCGGGAGGGTACTTGATTTGGTATTTGTTGATGATACAACAAAATCCATTCTTAGGAGGGGTGAACCTCTTACTGTACCTGAGGACCCTTACCATCCTTCGCGGGAAATAGTTTAAGAATTGGAAGATAGTTCTCGGAGTTGCACTACCATAGAAAAAGGCTCTAGTCTTAGATTTGAATTCGCGAAGGCTAATTTTAATAAACTTAACCATATTTTATCTACAGTAGTTCGGCCCAAATACGGTGCAGATATTGACAAAAACATTTCTGACTTCAATGCCATCATTCACGCTATTCTGGAAAGACTGGTACCTAAGCGTAAACGTGTCTCCACTGAACTAGTCCAAATATGGTACACCAAAGAACTGAAATCTTTAAAAAACAAAAAATCGTGTTCCTTCAAGCTGTACCAGAAGACGGGTTCATAGTCCGACTACTTGAAGTACTCTATATTGCGTCATAAATACTTTGAATTAAATAAAACGTCTTACAATACTTAACTCTGTACGATGAAAAAGAAAAAAACTTGCAATCCGAAAGCTTTCTATGATTTCGTGAACTCTAAACGTAGGGTTAAAGGGTTTCTTCTGGTATGAAATGCCGTGATGATTTCTCTAGCGACGATCAAGATATTGCTAACTTCTTTGCACAATTTTTCAAATCTAACTATTCCGCTGAATCAATTTCTTTGTCTAATGAATACCCGTATCAACTTATCTCACTTAACGAATTTAATATTTCAGTAATATCTGCACAAGAAGATTTTACATATTTAACGTCTTTGAAGGAATCTTATAAATACGGTCCTGAACTAATTCCCACATGTTTTCTTTAAAAATGCATTGAACATATTTATCAGCCCTTAACTCATTTATTCAACATATCTTTAAAACATGATGTTGTTTCTGCTGCTTGGAAGGAATCTTTTCTAATACCCCTTCATGTGTCGTGTGTAGAAAATTATCGAGGAATTGCAAAATTGTCGGCCATCCCAAATGTATTGGAAACCATTGTTACCAATCAGCTAACATTTTCCATTTCTACATTGATTGCAGACTCCCAACATGGATTAAAGGCAATTCATGTTTTTTAACAGATTTAGAAAAAATCTTCACACCGATGTTATTTACACTGATTTCAGTAAAGCATTTGATAAAGTTTCCCACTCCTTGCTTATCCGCAAGCTGGATTGACTTGGCTTCCAACCTGGTCACACCCAGAAGATATCTTCGTATCTCTGCGGTAGAATGCAACAAGTAATTTTTAAAAATACTCTTTCAAATGTCATTAATGTTCCCTCTGGCGTCCCACAGGGCAGATCTCGCTCCAATTCTGTTCTTGCTATTTATTAATGATATTTGTACCACAATAAAATATTCCAAAATTTTAATGTATGCTGATGATATTTAACTTTTTAGGTCCTTTGTGTCTATTGTAGAACGTCCCTTGCTTCAAGCGGATTTAAACTGCTTAGTTGCTGGGTGCAACGCGCATTCAATGCCGCTGACCCTCCATAAATGTAAATTCATGTGCCTCTCTCGGAGATCTTTGCCAGAAGCCTCTTACGTAATTAATAATTTTTGTCTTGTATCAGTAAATTATTTTATTGACTTGGGAGTCACGATGGATGGTAAACTTAGTTTCAACCTTCATATAATGACTACTGTCAATAAGGCTAGAGGTGTTCTATCATTCGTGAAGCGATGGTCTAAAGATTTTAATGACCCGTAAGGAACCAAAGCCCATTTTACCACATTAGTTAGACCGATACTAGAATACGGATCAGTAGTCTGGAATCCGCGATATCAAGTTCATGCAGATAGACTTGGGTCAATACAGCAGCAATTTTTACTTTTCTCTTTAAGGAATTTTCATTGGGACTCTGCGTAAAATCTTCCACCTTATACTAGTTGGTTAAAGCTTATCAACCTTCCAACTCTCGCAAGTCATAGAGAAATGCTAGTCGTATTATTTATCGCTAAACTACTGAATAGACTAATTTCTAGCCCCTTTCTTTTGAAAGAAGTAAACTTCAATGTTCCATCACGAGCGTAAAGACATTACAAACCTCTTCTTTTGAGGCCGTGCAGAACTAATTTCGAATTAAATGAACCTTTCCGGTGTTTGTGTCATGATTTTAACTCTCATTCGAATTCATCTGATATACCGGATTCACTTTTTACTATAAAGAAACCTATCCTATCCTTAACTCGTAACAAAATAAAAAAAATAAAAAATAAAAAAAAATCTTTATATGCTAAAAGTGTTAACTTATTTAAAAATTTACTCTATGTATGTATAATTTCCAACTGTTATATAAATACTCAGCTGATGATTCTTATTCTGTAGCTGAGCAGTTTTAGATCTCGACACTTAACAAACCTCCGCCTATCAACAACTCGCAAAAACAAAATCCGTGCGTCATGGGGATGCGCCCCTCGTGTCGGTTGGGCGGCCTTGGAGGGTCCTTTGGGTTTATTATTTTTATTATTATTATTAATTTCCCATTGGGGGATTGATCCCCCAAGGCCTTCGGGGAGTATCCTTATCGCTACAACAACAACAAAAACAACGCAAATTGGAAGAGAAGCTCGGTCTAAAATCTCTTAGGAGGTTATCGGTGGTTAAAACGATGGCATAGGCTTTATTCGTAGTTTTCGCGAAAATTATTGTTGAAACAAATTTTTTTCACACTAGCGTTCGCTTAAGTTAAAAATAGCTAAAAAAACAAAGTTAGGCTTTTAAACACATTTCCGTTACCAATTTTTAAACCTTGAATTGAGTTCGTCTTTTTTTCATATTGGGAACTTTGTATTTCGCGATAGCATTTCAAAATTAATTCTTAACCAGACATCCAAAATAATAATTATTTCATTATAAACTTTCAAAACAATATCACAAGCTTCAATAAGTATGAAAAAAAGCTTTAAAAATAATTTTTCGCCACAAATATTACTTTTAAAGCTTCCGAAAATATATTTATAAATTTAGACTTTGTTTTGTGTGAGTCATGGCGAATTCAGAATCAGGTGTTGTAAGGGTAGAAGGGATCCTAGAAATCACAAGAAATTAAATTAGTAGCTCTAGGAAACTTTTAGTTTATGAAAATTCGAAATTTATTAATTTAAATTTCGAAATTTAGTAATATCGCAACTTAAGTCCCACATCTATGTATAGATGGTGTACAATTGTTTGCATTTATGTCGACCTGCCACCCCCTTATAATGTTCTAACCGAAAAACATAGGTTAGTTTAGGTTAAGAGGGCGTGCATGGGTATTACCCACACTTCCACTCGGAGTCATTTTTGTCCATTGTGAGTGCCCTCAGTAAGTGCAGGGTGTCGGCACATTCGTTTAACCCCATTTCCTCCTAGTGGTCCTTAACGAACCACTTGCTTTCCCTGACGAACACAAGAAGAAGCGAGACTCTGAAACCCCGGACATATGCATAGAAAGTGGTAGATCGACCCCTCTTCCTCTTCATACTGACAGCTTATGCAGAGGGAGGTTGTGGGTATTCGCCACCGTCGGAGCATTGGTGCGATTTTATCATGTTGGACTCTAATTCATTATGGCGGCTTGGCTGTCCAAACGTCTATTTTGTCGGTGTCGGAGAACATACTATCTGTCTATAGCATAGACCTCGGCCTGGAATACACTACATTCGTGAGAAAGTCGGAATGATTGCCCTAACTGTAGATGTGTGGAGTACATCCCAGGTCCAGTTCCCTTTTCCATTTTCGAGCCGTCGGTGTAGATTGTAATGTCCCTACCATTGTCTAGGCTTTCTTCCCATTCCTCCTTTGAAGAATATCGTATGTTATGAACCTGGATGTCCAAAACCGCTGTAATGTGGTCGGTTTGGGATATTAGGTCGGTTATTATTACGTTTAATTCCCAGGCATGTCAGCCTTTGTACCTTTCCAACTCTCTGTTGATTACTTTTTTGTCTAGCTCAGACCAGAACTCCATATGTTAGTATTATTCGAATGACTGTGCTGTACATGCCATGAATGACATGTGGTGCCAGTCCCCAGTTTCGTCCAAAGCCCTTTTGCAGGTGTAGTATGCTGCTAGACCTTTCTTTGACCTCACCTCAGCATTCCTTCTCCAGCTTAATTTGAAATCAAGTATAAAAAATTAATAAATATAAGGCGCGATAACCTCCGAAGAGATCTAAGGCCGAGCTTCTCTTCCAATTTGCGTCGTGCTCCTCTTGCTTTACAATATTAATATATATAATCCTTACATCTTAATACTTACCTTAAATTTGTAATATATACATACCCTTTTTAATTATGTATAGACATTTCAGAAATACTTACCCTTACTTGAAATACTTACCATTCAGAAATATTTACATTGTATAAAATCACATACTCATACTCATACTCATATTTTACATTCACCCTGTATCGATTTAGTAAGCTACCGTTTGCCTAAAATATGCAGATTTAAGAAATGCATACATATTTCCCTATTTAGCTATATATATACTTACCGTTTTTCTCTCTCCTTAAGTTAAAAAGTAAGCGGTTCAACTGAATGCATTGGACCGCTTTTAAGTTAGTTATTCGCCATCAGCCTATCTATATTCACGCCTCTAAAATTAAAGAACCTAAAATCGCGTCAAAGATACATACCTACTAAATAAATAAAAGTGTTAAATCCCAAATCATTGAAACAAAGACTTAAATAATAAACATTAATATTAATAAAGTTTATTGCATTGTTTTATTTCTTTCGCAGTGAAGTGCTTTCCCCTTATCTCCCGTGTGCACATACCCCACATAGTGCAAGTTTATACACCATCATTTAAAAGTGGGCGGTGCCACGCCCATTGTCCAAAATTTTAATAATTTTCTATTCTGCGTCATGAGGTCAACCCACCTACCAAGTTTCATCGCTTTATCCGTCTTTGGTAATGAGTTATCGCACTTTTTCGGTTTTTCGAAAAGTTTAATATCGAAAAAGTGGACGTGGTTATACTCCGAATTCGTTTATTCTAAATAGCGATCTGAGATGAGTGCCCAAGAACTTACATACCAAATTTCATTAAGATACCTCAAAATTTACTCAAGTTATCGTGTTTACGGACAGACGGACGGACATGGCTAAATGAATTTCTTTTTTTCGCCTTCGTGATTCCAAGATGACCTCCGCTTGGACCATTATGCAGCTCGCTGAGCACGTCAGGAATCCTCTTTCTGGGAACAACTATCAGTTTATTCTTGCCTTGACCATTCTCACTCGCCCATACTCGATGCAAGCACCCGGATATCAATTCTATACTGTTCCACTGTGCCCAGTATGATTTCGCAATAGGACCCTCTGCTGACATCTCCTCTCTATTTGGTCTTCCGTTTCGTTCGAGCTCTTGCATAAAATGTGACAGATCAGTATCTTCTAGCTGACACTTCCTTAGTTGTTCCTTGTCCCATTCATCCGTGCATGTTATACTCATTAGCCGGACATCTATAATGTCTTATTTAGCCTCGGCCTTTGAACAATGCTTGCATTCCAAACTACATGGTCTTCGTGACATTGCATCAGCATTTCCATTGTTACTACCTTTTCGATGCTCAATGGAAAAGTCATAGCTTTGAAGTCGCTCGATCCACCGTGCCAATTGTCCTTCCGGATTACGGAACTGCAGAAGCCATTTCAACGCTGCGTGATCTGTCCTGACGCGGTATCGCTGTCCGTAGAGGTATTTGTGATAATGTTTAATGCACTCTACCAATGCCAACAACTCTCTCCGTGTATGGCAGTAGTTCCTCTCTGGTTTTCCAATTGAACGGCTGTAATATGCAACTACGTTCTCCTGTCCATCGACCAGTTGCAACAAAACGCCTCCTATAGCAAATCCACTCGCATCTGTATCTAGAATAAATTTTGCTCCTGGAATCGGATATGCCAACACTGGGGCAGTGCACAAACGTTCCTTCAATGTTTGGAAAGCAACCTCTTGCTCCTTTTTCCATTCAAAAGCTTTATTTTTTCTTGTAAGCTAATGGGCTACGCTGGAAAAGTTTGGTACAAATCGGCGGTAATTTGTGCACAGCCCAAGGAAACTTCTTAATTCATGCAAGTTCTGTGGTTTTGGCCAATCCTTTACTGCCTCTATCTTTTAATTCGCAGTACAGATGCCTTCTGTCGTTACCTTGTGACCCAAATAATTTACTTCCTTTTTAAACAGCGAACACTTTTTGGGACTTAGTTTCAGACCAGCGCCAGCTATTCTCGGGAGAACTTCCTCCAAGTTCTTAAGATGTTCATAAAAGTTCTTGCCCAATACGATGATGTCGTCCAGGTACACCAAGCATGTTTTCCAATGTAGTCCTTTCAGTACCTGATCCATGAGTCTCTCAAAAGTAGCTGGTGCATTACAAAGTTAATGGCATAACTGCAAATTGCCAAAGACCACCACCGATATTGAAGGCTGTTTTCTCTTTATCTTCCTCCTTCACCACAACTTGCCATTAGCCACTTTTCAAGTACAGTGTGGAAAACCATTTCATACCAGATAGAGAGTCCAGAGTATCGTTAATTCTTGGCAATGGGTAGATATCCTTTTTCGTGACGTCGTTCAACTTGCGGTAGCTCCATGGACTAGCTGATGGTTCCATGACACCGCTGTCGCTCATTTCTGGTATGATTTGACTCACAACTTCCCGCTTCGCCAGTGGAACACTACGAGGAGCTTGGCGTATCGGCCTCGCGTCTCCAGTGTCAATTTGATGTTTCACAACATTGATGCGGCCTGGTTTGGAACCATCCTGGTCAAATATGTTTGCGTACTTTAGGAACAGTTACTTTGCCTTAATCTGATAATCTTCTTCTAGCCCCTCCGTCCATGCCGTGATGTCATTTGAATGATCAGTATTACTAGATGAAACGTGTTCCTGGAGCTGTTCACAGTTAATAATTACTTCAACCTCTTGACATCTTCCCAAAACAGCTCCTTTGGTCAGTTTGAGTGGTGACTTGAACTCATTGAGTACTCTTACCGGAACACGTCCATCCTGTTGTGTCATAGCCAGGGTTTTTCCTACAAGTATGTTCGGTGCTGATTTGTTTGTTGCTTCGACAACGCACAATTTGTTTGTCCCACAATCTCCATCAACTTTCTGCTTCTGATTTTGGTGGTATTTGCTGACTCTCTTCCACCAGCACTCGTTTACTGCTGTAGCCCCTCTCGTAGCCGAAATTAAGTACACCTATGTTGCTATGTCGCATCGTCTTTCTTTGCATACCGATCTTGATGCCCTGGTCGATTAAGAAGTCCACTCCAATTATGATTTCATCAACAAACTCTACCACTATAAAATTGTGTACTACCGTGACGTTCCCAATTGCGACTTCACATGCTACTTCTCCTAGAACCGTGGTTTCTTCTCCCGTGGATTTTTGACTAAATCCGCTCAAACGATGGAATGAGATGCACCCGTATCTACAGTCAGTAAACGTTCCTTTCCATTCACATGTCCTCCGACAGTAAGATTGTTTGACCTTCTTCCAATTTGCGAGATAGAGATTATGGGGCATTCAATTGAGGGAGCCAGCTGTCGCCCCTTGCGGCTGACTCGCCTTAGTTTAACGATTGAGTGGACTTGGAGATTTGCTCATCTCCTTCAGCTATGCGTTTACGTCCAGCCACATTTTTGAAACTATTAGTACAGGTGCTGCAATGACGTGCAATGTGGCCTGGGTTGCCGCACTTGAAACATTTCATAACTCCAGAGTTTTTCTGTTGTGATCCCTTCAGTGCTTCCAAAATCGTGTCCACCCATTTCTGGCCTTTCTACTTCCACACGACGGGCCTTGTACACTGGCTTACCCAAAAGTGAGGCAGTTTCCTTAGTCAGTACATGGGATACCGTTTGAGCAAATGTCAGCCTTGGATTTGCGTATGTAGCTCGCTTCGTTTCCACGTCCCGTATGCCATTTATAAAACTCTGGATTTTTACCCTCTCGGTGTATTCCACGGGCGCGCCCGCATTTGCGAGGCAAACTCCTGCAAAGTCTCATTAGTTTTTTGGTGGCGGTTTTGCAACTCTATTTGGTATATCTACTTTCTGTGTTCGCTTCCGTATCGCCTCTCTAGAGCGCTCATCAATGTTTCGTAGTTGTTCCGCTCTCCCTCGGGAATAGTCTATAGGATTTCAGCGGCAGATCCTTTCAATGCCACAAACAGTGCATTAACTTTATCTTCAGCACTCCAGTTGTTCACTGCTGCGGTCTTCTCAAACTGAATCTTAAACACCTGGAAAGGAACAGAGCCGTCAAAAGATGGAGTTCTTACCTTCGTATTGCTTGCTGAAACAACTGGGCGATTAATTGCAGCTCCTTTATAAGACCCTTTAAAGAATCTACCTCAGCCTCAAACTGCATTATTTTTTCGTCCATACGGGCTTCCAGTTGCACAGAGATCTGCGATGATACCTGTGCTGAAATTTGTCCCAACATTTCGGATATACGTGCCTCCTGTACTTCAATACTGGATGCTAATTGTGACCACATTTCGGATATACGTGTCTCCTGTGATTCCATCTTGGACGTTATACGACGTTTGTGCAGATATTGCAGCTAATATCGTGTTCAAGTCTGTGTTCGCCATTGTCTCCTTTGTTTCATTTTGCTCCTCCAATTTTGTTGTTGATTCTTCCACATCATGATAAAAGACATACTCTTCAACGTTAATTCCTTCTAATTCCATTGCTTCTCGCAGTCGGGCCTGAAGTTCGAGTTTATTGCCGGTTGTATTCAATCCACGGCTCTCCATCTCCTTCTTCAGTTGCTGGATCTTCAATTCACTCCACTTTGCCATGTCCTTGTTGTATTCAAAATCTTCGGAATTTATTCAACAATTCCTCTTCTGACACAAATTTTAACGAACTTAGTGCAATTTCTCTTATTTGCAACATTCTACTAATGCTCGAATCACTAAATTGTTGAATAAATAACTCCACTATTCAATAATGCAAAATGGCCTTTATTAAAGTACTTCACAATAACACTTATACATCGCAATTGATAAGTTGCTTAAATCAAACTGTTGCCGCTTTTATACTCTGTGATTTCTCGTTCGCATACTTCTAGGCGCTTCCATTTCTAGAATTTACTTCTCGTTTACAAACTATAAATTTCTCAGCTATAACTACAGATGCACGATTTTATAGCTTCTCGCATGGCCCATGCGCGTGTATATGGGAGTGATACTTGCACAAATGTTTGCATACTTTTGGGAGTATCTCAGATATATGCATGTGTTTGTGCGTTACTCGCCGCTGCTTGTATGGACATATGGCTACCAAAGTCTCTCAAATAATTGCTTAAACTAACTTGTTCCAGTAAATGGCTTACCAGCATTTGCCTCACGCAAGCTTTCGGCTAATGTTAGGGCCATTGTGTTGTTGTTGTAAAATCGTAGTCGCATTATTAAGCAGCACCCAATGGTCAAATAGATGTTGTTGTTGTAGCAATCGTATTACTCTAGTCTTTACTATGTTATTGAGTAATTGAGAATTCAGAAATGTCCACCTGGTGTGTTTGTTTCTGTTCTTCTCTTTATTTACATATATGTATGTAACTCACTTTGTTTCATTATTATTTATTGTTTTTTTGTTTTTTTTTGTTTTGTGTGTCTTTTAGTGCGTATCACTTCAATTTGAATGAGAACACTTCTATTATATATACTTTTTGTAGTTCTTGTGCTGCACTGTCATTGCTTTAAAATGTTGGTTCCGACTCCATTTGTTTTTGATCGTATGAAAAATGTTTTATCTCTCAATTAATTTTGTTCTCGGAGTTGAATTTTTTGTTATAAACGCTATAATGAAAAAATTTTAACGGGATAGTGAAAAAAATATGTAATTTTTTCCTGTAATTTTTATTTCACCTTTTAATTGTTCAAATCAATTAAGTTTTAATTTATTTTTCTTATAATTTTATTTTGCAACTGGATCTCACTCACATATGTACGTTTTAATCTTATTTAATTTTTTTGATCAGTTTTTAAACGAACATCACAGCCACAAAAGTTAATTTTTATAGAATGTTTATTTGTTGTAATAGGAACCTATTAAGAAAAAGTTCACTTAGTATTTAATTTTCTTTTCTTATACGAAAAGTATTTGTGTTACACGCGAAATGTTCGCTCACTGGATACGATATAAATACTATGCGTATCCATCCCGTCCTCGTCGCCACTTATATTTTTTATAAATAAATATAACTCTGAAGCCTTTTTAAGACTAATGTTTAACAATCACAATCTTAAACTAAAGCTTTAAATATAAGAAAGGTACGAAATGAAATTAAAACTAATAATGTGAGAGCGGCTTACAACAACAATAATATATAACTAGTGCCTTCATATGTATATGTAGCAAGCATGCGTATTTATGTATTCATATATTTATGTATGTATATACATATATGGCAACATATGTACTTTCGTACAAAGCTGTCGCAACAACTTTTTTTCTTCATTTGACTACTAAAACGTTCAATTACGAATCAACGATTTGTGCGCAGTTGATTCAACATCTTGTTGCGATGGATAAAAATTGACAGAAATTTTGGTTGAATTTACTCGTATTTCGATTGATTTTACAAGTCTTTTTCTTTCAGTGCTATAATATGATAGGTGCGAAAAGTATGATATGAAATTCTGCTTGTAATTACGTATGACCGTATGTAAGCACATATGTTTGTATCCATAGCAACATGTATGTATGTATGCTGCAGCGACGAAAGCGATGAAGGTGTGGATGGGCAATAGTTATGAGCTCAAAGCGAAGAAATAACACTGTGTAACAAATTCAGGTTAGCAAAAGTTAGGTCGATTCTGAGACTGAGCGGTGAAAGTATAGGCTAAATTAGAAGACCCGTATCGCGGCGTTTGTTTATGTTAGTTCGAATTTTTTTTAATCGACCTTCGAATTTTTCAGTCAAATGCAATAAATTTCTTCCCCCTCTTCCTCTTTTCTCTCGCCTTCCTCTTTTTGTTTCCAACCACTGCACAGGTAGCGCCTTTTGTTTATTTCGTACATGCGAACTAATATCAAAACTAAAGATCCAGTTAAGACTCGAAACTCAGCCGAAGCTGATTTCTTTTAATTTTCGCTCGGCAGTGATAAAATTCGCTATTAATTTTTTGGAACTTATTTCATTTTGTGAGTGAATTAAGTTAAGTGCATCGGTTTCATAAAAATAATGCAAACAAAATTGTATAATAAATATTGTATTAAAAATGTCGGAACCAAAATGTAAAATGGACAATTTTTGTAATGTTTGTGGACGTTTCATAGCAAGCGATGAAAAATGTGGCAATGCGAGTGATTGGTTTTTGGAAGCGTATAAACAATATACTGACGTAAATTATGCCCCTAAAAAGTTTGCTTTAATTGCTATTCAAGTCTTATGCAATGGAAAAGTGAAAAGAAGAAGGCTATGGCTTTTGGTATACCAATGATGTGGTTAGACAACAGCCCGTATAAACAAGAAAATTGCTATGGATTATCAACTACCATAAAACTTTGAATAGAAGGAAAGCAAAGAATAAAACTTATGTAGCAGTGACGCCAAGTGTCCAATTACCATTGCCGCACTCTGAATTCGTTCCAGTACCAACATACCAAAGTATCGATCTTCAAACAGATATCAGTACTATAACCGCCGCTACTATATCCATGCATTTCTTCCCAGAATACAACCCTGGTGAAGGTACATCCTATGAAATTTCAAAGGACCCAATCCTAGTCACACAAAACCAATTGGATGCAATTGTTGCAATTTTGTGTTTGACTCAGAAGAAATCAAAAGAACTGGCTTCATTTTTGAAAGGAAATAATTTGCTGGCGAAAGGTACCAAAATAGCAGCATATCGAAAATTTAAAAAAAAGTTAGAAAAGTTCTTCAATGTGAATGATGAAAAAAAATACGCTTATTGCAACGATATCGAAAATTTAATGGAGACGATAGGGTTAACCTATAAAAAAGATGATTGGCGTTTATTCATCGATAGCTACTAATCAACTTAAAAGTTGTGATTTTGTACAAGACGAATAGAATGCCTTCTGTTCCAACTGCGTATAGCACTGACACAAGTGAAAATTTCGATAATTTTAAACACATTCTGGAAATAGTTAAATATAACGAACACCAGTGGCGCATTTGCTGCGACCTCAAAATAGTTTCATTGCTTAACAGCATATGGCCGTCCAAAATATCCGCGTTTTTTGTGCGATTGGGATTCACGATGCGGAGAAGGTATTAGAGGAAGAAACCAGTACAAACAGCATAACTGGAATAGTCGCATTGGACCAAAATGGCCTAAAGACAATAGGCTACATGAAAGCCTTGTTCCTAAAATGAAAATTTTGTTGCCGTTGCTCCACAATAAACTTGGCATTGCTAAAATTTTTTTGAAATTTATCGCAAAAGGACCAGCAGTATTCAGCCGCTTAAAAGACATTTTCCCAAGACTAAGTAACGCCAAAATTCAGGAAGAGGTTGTTAATGGTCCCGACATATGGAAACTAATGAGTCGTCAAGATTTTTACCAAGTTCTGACATACCGAGAATTAAATGCATGGCTCGCATTGAAAGCAGTCATTAAAAGACTTTTGGGTAAAGAACGCAAAGACAACTACAGGGAATCTGTTGCAAAACATGGTAGCTTTCGATGAAATTGGGGTTAATATGTCGTACAAAATTCATCTCTTGCGTCAGCATCTTGATCAACTTGCTCAACAGTTGCCAACTGAATCTGATGAGCAAGGCGAACGTTATCACCAAACTGCGCTTTTCGTTTCTGGTACAGAGGAAATAAATCTCCAGATACAATACTCGCTGAAATTTGTTGGTGGTATAAAAGCACCTTTGAAGAAGAGGAAGACGTGGAAAAACAGGCAGAAGAGGAAGACAAAGATGAAATTCCATAATATGAGTTGAACGAATTTATCGACCTTTCTGATAATGATGACGATGACCAAGATATTAGAGAGAGCAGTGGTGTTGATCCACAGCCGCCTGATAAACGGCGACTGTCCAAATCATTAATTTAATATATGATTGTTTTCTTTTCAAATGAAATTTATTGAAGAAACTGAGAAGCATACTATAGATCAAACATGAAGAAAAAAGACTTAATTTTGTGGAAAATATGTTCAAAAACATGAAAAAAAAATTCCAACATTTTGCTTCATAAGCACTACAAACATTTTCTAAATCAATCTTTTTAAACATTTTAATTGTTGCAGAGGTATCTAGCAATCACTTGGCTATAAGAGATTGAAAAAATATCATTTAGTTGGCGTGTTATAGCCAAAAAACTATACAAACAATATGCTGACAATCGGCATTTGGCTGCAAAGCTCGAAGGTCGATTAAAAAAAAATTCGACCTAACAAAAACAAACGCCGCGATACGGGTTTTATAACTTAGCCTCTATTTTCACCCCTCACCTCACTCTCAGAATCGACCTAACTTTTGCTAACCTGAATTTGTTCCACAGTGTAATTTGAATGTGAGCGACGACAACAACAAAAGCGATGAAGATATGTTAAAATGAGTGTGCGTGAAGTTAGAGAACAATTACAATTTCTATGATGCCTTTCCAGGTGTGGCGATGACAATTTATTAGGTATGGGCGCGAACAGTATGTTTCACATTTATTTTGGGTCAGTAATAATTTGAAGTAAGTGAGGGCGTCCAAGTTCGGGTGAAACCGAACATTATACACCCAGTTGTGTGTTGCCAAGGGCTCTTGATTTACGCCCTGCAAAACTTTATAATTTTCTTCTACTAAATGTGGGCGGTGTCACGCCCATTTTCCAAATTTTACTAAATTTTATTTTGCGGCATGAGGTCAACCCCTCCACGAAGTTTCATCACTTTATACGGCTTTGGTAATTAGTTATCGAATTTTTTCCGCTTTACGAAATTTTCGATATCGAAAAAGTGGAATGGTTATCATCCGATTTCTTTCATTTTATATAGCGATCTGGGACGAGTGCCAAGGAATCTACATTCGTTTCACTCATTAAGATACCTCAAAATTTACTCAAGTTATCGTGTTTAAGGACATACGGACGGACGGATATATGGAAGTCAAAATTTATCTTGATTAAGGTCCAATTAATGGTGACATATCCATAACCAGATAAAACAGCTGACCGAACCAACTTTATGGAAATCAATGTAATTACTGGTGCCATTCCATAACGCTAAAGCCATAACCATACCATAGCCAACCAATTGGTTTTTGGGTTTCGCCATATCCATAACCTAAAAATATTTGAGTTTTTATTTATTGTTTTGGATATGTTTTGACTTAGAGACTTATTGTTTGTGGAATATGTTTGTAATTTTTTTTGTTTTCCTAATTTTTATGAAAATGTCAGCTGTTTAAGCTTATGGCACCACTAATCGATTACAATGGAGATGGTTATGGAAACGGGTATGGTTACGACTATGGCGTTAGGGTTAAGGAAGTTTAACTGACCCTTTAGTTTATACCGTTACGGAATACCGTTATGCGAACAAAATTAATATACTATGTGAGCTCTGCTGATCTGAGTATAATTATAGCTGTGTTGGTTTCGTAGATCGTTTACAATTGGACCAGGGGTGACTCTAAAATGTGTTTGTACGATATCACGAGTACGGGTATCAAATAGTAGAAAGAAAATTCTGGATTTAGTATTTGTGGATGGCTCGGTGGGTACTGCCCCTACTCAAATTCCACCTCTATCCCTTCCAGAAAACCCTCTGCACCCTACGCTCGAGGTATCACTTGATATCAGACTACCCCGCGAGATTGAAGTACATGATTGACCCCGTTCTAGATGTTTCTACAAAGCGAATTTCATTATGCTTAATGATCTGTTGGCTTCCCATGATTGGTCGGATCTCTATGCATGCACTGATGTCGAGTAGGCAATCTCCATATTTTACAGTACACTTGACGGCTTCTTAGATACCTGTATTCCTACTCGCTATACCCTGTGTTCGAATAAGCCGCCTTGGTTTTCAAGGCAACTTATCGGATTTAATATCATCAAATCTAGGCTTTATATTAGATTTAAAAAAACTGGAACATCTGCAAACTTCTCTAAATATCTAATAGCTCGTTCTATCTTTCACCGTCTTATTCAGATTTGTTATAAAGATTACTTAAGTTGTTGTAACGCTAAATTTTTTGAAAATCCAAAAAAATTTTACAGTTTCGTAAATTCCAAACGGAAAACTTCTGGGTATCCTTCCTCATTAACCTTTGGATGTAGCAAAGCTTGCAATGATGACGACGTTGCTGAACTATTTTCTGAGTTCTTTAAGTCCACGTATTCATCCAGTGGTTTTCATTCCGGCCAATACCCCTATCGCTTAGATAGCTCGAATTCCATTATTGTTCTTCAGAGTCTTCAATCTTTGAAACCCAACTTTTCTCCGGGGTCAGATGGTGTTCCTAGTTGTGTGCTTAAGTACTCCGCTGAAAACATATATGAGCCTATTTTAAATTTATTTGAGCTATCTCTGAGGTCTGCGTTATTCCCGTCACTTTGGAAACAGTCTTTTATTATACCCCTGTGTAACAAAGGTAGTAGGACAAAAGTTGGAAACTACAGGGGTATTTGCTAAACTTTCGGCTATTCCTAAAGCTTTTGAACATACTGTTACCAGTCAAATTCAATATCAGTGCTATTCCCTTTTATCTCCATGCCAATACGGCTTCATTCGTCGAAGGTCAACCACTACAACCTTGCTAGTATTTACTTCTTTAGTTATGGAAGGATTTTTAGCGAACAAGCACACGGATGTCATCTATACTGATTTCAGCAAAGCATTTGATACTGTCAACCATGAGTAACTTATTCATAAGCTTGATTTACTGGGCTTTCCCTTTGACTTATTAATGTGGCTGAAAAGCTATCTTTCTAACCGGACCCAAAAATCCTGTTCAAGTGCAATCGTTTGGAGTTTCCTCCGGCGTACCTCAGGGAAGTCATCTAGGCCCTTTGCTCTTTACCCTATTCATAAACGACTTGCCACAGATAATATTACATTCCCATATTATAATGTATGCGGATGATGTAAAACTTTGCTACACTTACTGTCCTACCGATATGAGTTCCTTGGATCTTCTTCAGGCCGACTTAGACTCGTTCCATTGTTGGTGCACAACAAATTTACTAGCCTTAAATTGCTCAAAATGTAAGCATATGACATTTCACCGGGTGAAACCATTTTTGAAACCGTATGTATTAGATGGTATCCCTTTCGAGCGTATATCTATTGTAAATGATCTAGGTGTTCTTTTTGATCCGAAACTGAGTTTCAGAATGCATATTTCATCTACTGCCAACAAAGCGTGGGTGTACTTGTATTCTTTAAAAGATGGGCTAAAGAGTTCGATGATTCGTACCTCACTAAGATTCTTTACACAACGCTGGTCCGTCCAAAACTCGAGTATTGCTCATGCGTTTGGTGCCCTGTTTCTCAAAATCATATAAAGCGTCTTGATTTAGTTCAAAAGCAATTTTTGATATTTGCATTATGTGGCCTTAATTGGGACTCAAGTCTCCACCTTCCACCATACAGAAATATACTTCTTCTTATTAGCTTACCCACTCTGGAAAACCGGAGAATATTACTGGGGGTATTGTTCATCCATAAGCTCATTATTGGAGAAATTGATTCTGCTGACCTTCACAGCCGATTGTTTGTTGCAGTTCCTCCTAGGGTTTCCAGACACTACGTTCCTTTTTATTTACCCCATTGTCGTCGATACTTTGCTAAAAATAATCATCTGCTTATCTGGTGCTCGCACTACAATGACTTGAATAGCTGTATCAGTCTTGAATGTACTTTTCCCACTATACGTAATGCAATACTCGCCTATCTAAACTAAGAGATACAAGCTAATTTATTTTTTAATATGCTGAAATTATTATTTCTTCCGTAGAAAACAGGCACGATATCGTATAAGGATGGATTGGATACATCGGTACTTCAACCAGTTCGCGCGTTCCCCCTACTGGGCATCCGGCTCTTTTATGAGCACGTCGCGTCAGCCTGCTTATGGACACCAAGCTCCTTTCTGAGCACCTCGCGTAAGCTCCCTTCTGAGCTCCTCACGATGGCCCGCCACTGGGGATACTTATATAAATCCTTAAATAACATTACTTTCTGTATACTAGAAACTGTAATGCCTATAATTATATACAATTTACTTTAAGTTTTTTAGGTCGACCGCTTTTTTTTTGAGTCGACTATAATTTTAAATAAATAAATAAATAAAATGAAAGCTGTTATTGAGTATTTTAAAAGGGAGTGCGCCTTAGTTCTATAGGTGGATGCCTTTTCGAGATATCGCGTTAAAGGTGGACCAGGGGTGACTCTAGAATGTGTTTGTACGATATGGGTATCAAATTAAAGGTATTAATGAGTATTTTAAAAGGGAGTGGACCTTAGTCCTATAGGTGGAAGCCTTTTCGAGATATCGCCATAAAGGTGGACCAGGGGTGACTCTATATTGTGTTTGTACGATATGGGTATCAAATTAAAGGTATTAATGAGGGTTTTAAAAGGGAGTGTCTCCTAGTTTTGTATGCGAAGGCGTTTTCGAGATATCGACCAAAATGTGGACCAGGATGACCCCGAACATCATCTGTCGGGTACCGCTAATTTATTTATATATGTAATACCACGAACAGTATTTCTTCCATTATTCCAAGGGCTTTCGATTTCGCCCTGGAGAACTTTTTCATTTTCTTCTACTTAATATGGTCACACCCATTTTACAAAGTTTTTCTAAAGTTATATTTTGCGTAAAAAAACCAATCCAATCACCACGTTTCATCACTTTTTTCGTATTTGGTATAGAATTATGGTATTTTTTCATTTTTCCAAATTTTCGATATCGAAAAAGTGGGCGTGGTCATGATCGGATTTCGCCCATTTTTAATACCAAGATAAAGTGAGTTCAGGTAAGTTCGTGAACTAAGTTTAGTAAAGATATATCGAATTTTGCTCAATTTATCGTGTTAACGGCCGAGCGGAAGGACAGACGGTCGACTGTGTATAAAAACTGGGCGTGGCTTCAACCGATTTCGCCCATTTTCACAGAAAACAGTTACCGTCATAGAATCTATGCCCCTATCAAATTTCACAAGGATTGGTAAATTTTTGTTTGACTTATGGCATTAAAAGTATTCTAGACAAATTAAATGAAAAAGGGCGTAGCCACGCCCATTTTGAAATTTTCTTTTATTTATGTATTTTGTTGCACCATATCATTACTGGAGTTGGGGTTTGATATAACTTACTTATATACTGTAAAGATATTAAATTTTTTGTTAAAATTTGACTTTTAATTTTATTTTTTTTAAGTGGGCGTGTTTGTTATCCGATTTTGCAAATTTTCAGTTAAAACACTTATAGTAATAGAAGCAATGTTCCTGCCAAATTTCATTATATCTTCAACGACTACCAAATTACAACTTGCAAAACTTTTAAATTACCTTCTTTTAAAAGTGGGCGGTGCCACACCCATTGTCCAAAATTTTACCAATTTTCTATTCTGCGTCATAAGGTCAAGCCACCTACTAAGTTTCATCGGTTTATCCGTCTGTGGCAAAGAATTATCGCACTTTTTCTGTTTTCCGAAATTTCCGATATCGAAAAGGTGGGCGTAGTTATAGTCCGATTTCGTTCATTTCAAATACCGATCTGAGATGAGTGCCAGGAACTTACATAGCAAACTTCATTAAGATTCCTCAAAATTTACTCAAGTTTTTGTCTTTACGGACGGAGGGACGCACGGACGGGCATAGCTAAATGAATTTCTTTTTTCGCCCAGATCATTTTAAAATATAGAAGTCTATATCTATCTCGATTAGTTTATGCCGTTACGGGGTACCGTTATGCAAACAAAATTAATATACTCTGCGAGCTCTGCTCAGCTGAGTATAAAAAAGGGAATCGGAAACGCGAAACGAGGTCGACTGCACTTTGCGTGCATTAGTGTAGTCGGTTGGCGTCGTTACACAAAGTCATAACTATCATGTTTTCTTTCTAATTTTAGAGTAATTTGGTTAGCGGTTTGTCAAGCGTCGAGATCTGAAACTGCTCAGCTACAGAAGCGATATCATCAGCCAAGCGTAATGCTTAAAGAGAACAGAAGCAATCGTTTTATACACTAATTATTAAGAGTGGGGAGAACAGTCTTTTTTATAGAAAAAAGGGAGTCCGAGCTATCAAATGTGTTTGAGTGAGAGTTATAATCTTGGCATAAACACCGAAAAGGTTCAATTAGTTCGAAATTCGTTCTACATTGTTTCAGCAGGAGAGGTTTGAAGGTCTCGAAGTCCGTGAGGTAACACAAAAGCTCACTTCATTCAGAAGTAATGGGCTTGAAATTGAACCATTTAAAAGTTTTGTCATAAATATTACACCAATCATTTCCCTTCGACTAGCGAGAGTTGGAAGATAGATAAGCTTTAATCGATTAGTATAAGGTGGAAGATTATATAAAGAATCCCATTGAAAAATTCTTAAGGCAAATAGTAAAAATTCTTTTTGTATTGATTCGAGACTGTCTGCATGGACTTGATAATGCGGATTCCATATTACTGAGCGATATTCTAATGTTGGCCTAACTAATGTTGTAAAAAGTTATTTAGTTACGTAAGGGTTGTTAAATTCATTTGATCACCGTTTAACAAATGCATAAACACCTTTGTCTTTATTCACTGTAGCATAAATATGAATGTTGAAACTAAGTTTGGAATCCATCATGACTCCCAAGTCAACAAAGCTATTTACAATTTCTAGACTATAGTTGTTAATTGTATATGAAGCTGGCGGCGAAATTCTCCGAGAAAAACACATAACTTTACATTTTTTTAAGATTGAGCGGTATATAATTTGCATTGCACCAGGTAACCAAGTGATTTAAATCCGTTTGAAGCAAGGAATGTTCCTCAACAGACGCCTATGATTTGAAAAGTTTTACATCGTCGGCGTACAGCAAGATTTTTGAGTATTTTATTGTATTGGATAAATCGTTTATGAACAACAAAAACAGAATCGGGCCAAGATGGATGCCCTGAGGAACACCAGAAGAAACATTGATGACCACATAAAGTGTATTTTTAAAGATTACTTTTTGCGTACTATTACCAAGATATGAAGAAATCCAACATATAAGACGGGGTTGAAAACGAAGTTGACCGAGCTTATAAATAAGTAATGGGTGTGATATCTTGTCGAAGGCTTTACTGAAATCGATGTAAATTACATCGGTGTGAAGGCTTTTTCTAAATCCATTAGAAACATGAGTGGTAAATTCCAGTAAACTGGTGATAGTTGATTTGCCCTTACAGAATCCATGTTGCGAGCTTGCAATTATGGGGGAAATAGAGAACGTTAGATTGTGGGTAACAATAGCTTCAAATAACTTTGGAATTGCGGATAACTATAAATGGTTAAATACCGCAAGAAATTTAATGGCATTTCGAGAAATGAATGCACACATTAATATGTATAAGTACAATTTTTCAAAAATTATATTTTCAGTTCAAGTCTTTTAAATACTCAAATGTAAACATTCCGGATAATAATCGTAAGCCTATCGATGTTTCCCTTCTAGCTCCGACTATGGATACTGATCCCAAAGTTCCCCCTCCTCCAGTTCTTCCACCCTCAACTATTGAATTCATAAATCTGTTCTCACCGAGTCCCTTAGCAGTTGAACCATCGACTTCGAAGGCTATTCAGCCGTATATACCGTACCCTCCACAAAAACGAAAAACGTTCCCCAAAACCCCTCTGCGGAATCTGATTACTGACCCGATTAAAAAGTCGATTTTCTTGGTCAGATTCGAGAGAGACACTACAGAAGAGGACCTGAAGTCTTACATCATAAGTAAACTTAAATCCGAAAACGTGACTATTCGTAAATTTAATTTTAATTATCCCAGAGACATTTCGTCATTTAGGATTGACGTATCAGCGCAACACTTTGAAACAATTTTAAATAATTAACTTTGGCCACCCAGGGCTTTTTTGCGTGAATTCGAGCATAGACGCAACGTTAATATTCGCAATCTTGCTGCCGTTCCTCATAACAATAATGCAGCGAAAAACTAAATATTAAATCTGTCCTTAATATATTTTATCAAAATGTAAGAGAACTAAATTCGAAACTAACTGAACTGTACTTGAAATCATTTATTTGTAATTACAATATCATCGCTTTTACTGAAACTTAGTTAAAGCTTCATATATTTAATTCGGGGGTTCTTTGCAATGATTACCAAATATATAAAAATGACCGCTTGAACAGAGTTGGAGGTGGAGTTTTGCTCGCGGTACCTTCTTCTATACCTTCCGCTGAGGTTAATTTACCTGTTATAGAAGCTACGGAATTTAAGTGCATTAGAATCCAGCTGGGAATAGGTTTTACCTTTATTGCCATTTTCTATATCCCACCATCTTCTGATCCTTCGGTATATATTAATCATATTTCGTTACTGAAAGCTTTTAATTCAATGTTGAACCCTATTGATTCGATAATTGTCTTGGGTGACTTTAATCTTCCGCACGTATCCGACCAGGGTATTATACCGGTTTCTTCAAAATTCTCCAGCAACTACTTTTTAGCCGAAATAACTGAATTTTGCCTTAGACAGATAAATATAGTTCCAAACATGTTCGGGAGGGTACTTGATTTGGTATTTGTTGATGATACAAAAAAAACCCATTCTTAGGAGGGGTGAACCTCTTACTGTACCTGAGGACCCTTACCATCCTTCGCTGGAAATATTTTAAGAATTGGAAGAAAGTTCTCGGAGTTGCACTACCATAGAAAAAGGCTCTGGTCTTAGATTTGAATTCGCGAAGGCTAATTTTAATACACTTAACCATATTTTATCTACAGTAGTTTGGCCCAAATACGGTGCAGATATTGACAAAAAGTTTCTGACTTCAATGCCATCATTCACGCTATTCTGGAAAGACTGGTACCTAAGCGTAAACGTGTCTCCACTGAACTAGTCCAAATATGGTACACCAAAGAACTGAAATCTTTAAAAAACAAAAAATCGCGTTCCTACAAGCTGTACCAGAAGACGGGTTCATAGTCCGACTACTTGAAGTACTCTATATTGCGTCATAAATACTTTGAATTAAATAAAACGTCTTACAATACCTAACTCTGTACGATGAAAAAGAAAAAAACTTGCAATCCGAAAGCTTTCTATGATTTCGTGAAATCTAAACGTAGGGTTAAAGGGTTTCTTCTGGTATGAAATGCCGTGATGATTTCTCTAGCGACGATCAAGATATTGCTAACTTCTTTACACAATTTTTCAAATCTAACTATTCCGCTGAATCAATTTCTTTGTCTAATGAATACCCGTATCAACTTATCTCACTTAACGAATTTAATATTCCAATAATATCTGCACAAGAAGATTTTACATATTTAACGTCTTTGAAGGAATCTTATTAATACGGTCCTGAACTAATTCCCACATGTTTTCTTTAAAAATGCATTGAACATATTTACCAGCCCTTAACTCATTTATTCAATATATCTTTTCTAATACCCCTTCACACAAACGGCAGTAGGTCATGTGTAGAAAATTATCGAGGAATTGCAAAATTGTCGGCCATCCCAAATGTATTGGAAACCATTGTTACCAATCAGCTAACATTTTCCATTTCTGCATTGATTGCAGACTCCCAACATGGATTAAAGGCAACTCATGTTTTTAACAGATTTAGAAAAAATCTTCACACCGATGTTATTTACACTGATTTCAGTAAAGCATTTGATAAAGTTTCCCACTCCTTGCTTATCCACAAGCTGGATTGACTTGCCTTCCAACCTGGTCACACCCAGAAGATATCTTCGTATCTCTGCGGTAGAATGCAACAAGTAATTTTTAAAAATACTCTTTCAAATGTCATTAATGTTCCCTCTGGCGTCCCACAGGGCAGATCTCGCTCCAATTCTGTTCTTGCTATTTATTAATGATATTTGTACCACAATAAAATATTCCAAAATTTTAATGTATGCTGATGATATTAAACTTTTTAGGTCCTTTGCGTCTATTGTAGAACGTCCCTTGCTTCAAGCGGATTTAAACTGCTTAGTTGCTGGGTGCAACGCGCATTCAATGCCGCTGAACCTCCATAAATGTAAATTCATGTGCCTCTCTCGGAGATCTTTGCCAGAAGCCTCTTACGTAATTAATAATTTTTGTCTTGTATCAGTAAATTATTTTATTGACTTGGGAGTCACGATGGATGGTAAACTTAGTTTCAACCTTCATATAATGACTACTGTCAATAAGGCTAGAGGTGTTCTACCATTCGTGAAGCGATGGTCTAAAGATTTTAATGACCCGTAAGTAACCAAAGCCCATTTTACCACATTAGTTAGACCGATACTAGAATACGGATCAATAGTCTAGAATCCGCGATATGAAGTTCATGCAGATAGACTTGGGTCAATACAGAAGCAATTTTTACTTTTCTCTTTAAGGAATTTTCATTGAGACTCTGCGTATAATCTTCCACCTTATACTAGTCGGTTAAAGCTTATCAATCTTCCAACTCTCGCAAGTCAAGGAGAAATGCTAGTCGTATTATTTATGGGTAAACTACTGAATGGACTAATTTCTAGCCCCTTTCTTTTGAAAGAAGTAAACTTCAATGTTCCATCACGAGCGTAAAGACATTACAAACCTCTTCTTTCGAGGCAGTGCAGAACTAATTTCGAATTAAATGAACCTTTCCGGTGTTTGTGGCATGATTTTAACTCTCATTCGAATTCATCTGATATAACGGATTCACTTTTTACTATAAATAAAACTATCCTATCCTTAAATCGTAACAAAATAAAAAAAATAAAAAATATAAAGAAATCTTTATATGCTAAAAGCGTTAACTTATTTAAAAATTTACTCTATGTATGTATAATTTCCAACTGTTATGTAAATACTCAGCTGATGATTTTTATTCTGTAGCTGAGCAGTTTTAGATCTCGACACTTAACAAACCTCCGCCTATCAACAACTCGCAAAAACAAAATCTGTGCGTCATGCGGATGCGCCCCTCGTGTCGGTTGGGCGGCCTTGGAGGGTCCTTTGGGTTTATTATTTTTATACTCAGTTGAGCAGAGCTCACAGAGTATATTAACTTTGATTGCATAACGGTTGGTTGTACAGGTATAAAGGAATCAAGATAGATATAGACTTCCATATATCAAAATCATCAGTATCGAAAAAAAATTCGATTGAGCCATGTCCGTCCGTCCGTCCGTCCGCCCCTCCGTCCATCCGTCTGTCCTTTAACACGAAAACTTGAGTAAATTTTGAGGTATCTTGATGAAATTTTGTATGTTGGTTCCTGGGCACACATCTCAGATCGCTATTTAAAATGAACGATATCGCACAATAACCACGCCCACTTTTTCGATATCGAAAATTTCGAAAAATTGAAAAAGTGCGATAATTCATTACCAAATACGCGTTAAGCGATGAAACTTGGTGGGTGAGTTGAGCTTATGATACACAATAGAAAACTAGTAAAATTTTGGACAATGGGCATGGCACCGCCCACTTTTAAATGAAGGTAATTTAGAAGTTTTGCAAGCTGTAATTTGGCACTCGTTGAAGATATCATGATGAAATTTGGCACGAACGTTACTCTTATTACTTTATGTCTGCTTAATAAAAATTAGCAAAATCGGAGAAAACCACGCCCACTTTTTAAAAAAATTTTTTTTTAAATTCCAATTTTAAAAGAAAAGTTAATATTTCTACAGCATATAAGTAAATTATGCCATCATTGAACTCCAGTAATGATATGGTGCAACAAAATACAAAAATAAAAGAAAATTTCAAAATGGGCGTGGCTCCGCCCTTTTTCATTTAATTTGTCTAGGATGCTTTTAATGCCATAAGTCGAACAAAAATTAACCAATCCTTGTGAAATTTGGTAGAGGCTTAGCTTCTAGGACGATAACTGTTTTCTGTGAAAAAGGGCGAAATCGGTTGAAGCCACGCCCAGTTTTTATACGTAGTCGACCGTCTGTCCTTCCGCTCGGCCGTTAACACGATAACTTGAGCAATAATCGATATATCTTTACTAAACTCAGTTCAGGTACTTATCTGATCTCACTTTGTATTGGTGTAAAAAATGGCCGAAATCCGACAATGACCACGCCCACTTTTTCGATATCGAAAATTACGAAAAATGAAAAAAATGCCATAATTATATACCAAATACGAAAAAAGGAATGAAACATGGTAATTGTATTGGTCTATTGACGCAAAATATAACTTTAGAAAAAAAACTTGGTAAAATGGGTGTGACACCTACCATATTAAGTAGAAGAAAATGAAAAAGTTTTGCAGGGCGAAATCAAAAGCCCTTGGAATCTATATATAAATAAATTAGCGGTACTTGACAGATGATGTTCTGGATCACCCTGGTCCACATTTTGGTAGATATCTCGAAAACGCCTTCACATATACAACTAAGGGCCACTCCCTTTTAAAACCCTCATTAATACCTTTAATTTGATACCCATATCGTACAAACACATTCTAGAGTCACCCCTGGTCCACGTTTATGGTGATATCTCGAAAAGGCGTCCACATATAGAACTAAGGCCCACTCCTTTTTAAAATACTTATTAACACCTTTCATTTGATATCCATATCGTACAAATAAATTCTAGAGTTAACCCTGGTCCACCTTTATGCCGATATCTCGAAAAGGCGTCCACCTATAGAACTAAGGCCCACGCCTTTTTAAAATACTCATTAACACCTTTCATTTGATACCCATATCGTACAAAAAAATTCTAGAGTCACCCCTGGCCCACCGTCATGGCAATATCTCGAAAGGCATCCACCTATAGAACTAAGGCCCACTCCCTTTTAAAATACTCTTTAATACCTTTCATTTGATACCCATATCGTATAAACAAATTCTAGAGTCACCCCTGCTTCACCTTTATGTCGATATCTCGAAAGGGCGTCCACCTATAGAACTAAGACCTACACCCTTTTAAAATAATCATTAGCACCTTTCATTTGATACCCATATTGTACAAACTCATTCTAGAGTCACCCCTGGTCCACGTTTATGGCGATATCCCGAAAAGGCGTCCACCCATAGAACAAAGGCCCACTCCCTTTTAAAACACTTATTACGCTTTTCGTTTGACACCCATATTGTACAAACGCATTCTAGAGTCAACCCAGGTCCACTTTTATAACGATATTCCGAAAAGGCGTCCACCTATAGAACTAAGGCCCACTTCCTTCTAAAATACTCATTAACACCTTTCATTTGATACCCATATAGTACAAACAAATTCTAGAGTCACCCCTGGTCCACCTTTATGGCGATATCTCGAAAAGGCGTCCACCTATAGAACTAAGACCTACACCCTTTTAAAATAATCATTAGCACCTTTCATTTGATACCCATATTGTACAAACGCATTCTAGAGTCACCCCTGGTCCACGGTTATGGCGATATCCCGAAAAGGCGTCCACCTATAGAACTAAGGCCCACACCCTTTGAAAATACTCTTTGCCACCTTTCATTTGATACCCATATCGTATAAACAAATTCTTAAGTTACCCCTGGTCCACCTTTATGTCGATATCTCGAAAGGGCGTCCACCTATAGAACTAAGGCCCGCGCCCTTTTAAAATACTCATTAACACCTTTCATTTGATACCCATATCGTACAAACAAATTCTAGAGTCACCCCTGGCCCACCTTTATGGCGATATCTCGAAAAGGCATCCACCTATAGAACTAAGGCCCACTCCCTTTTAAAATACTCATTAACACCTTTCATTTGATACCCATATCGTACAAACAAATTCTAGAGTCACCCCTGGTCTACCTTTATGGAGATATCTCGAAAAGGCGTCCACCTATAGAACTAAGACCCACGCCCTTTTAAAATACTCATTAACACCTTTCATTTGATACCCATATCGTACAAACAAATTCTAGAGTCACCCCTGGTCCACCTTTACGGCGATATCTCGAAAAGGCGTACACCTATAGAACTAAGACCTACACCCTTTTAAAATAATCATTAGCACCTTTCATTTGATACCCATATTGTACAAACGCATTCTAGAGTCACCCCTGGTCCACGTTTATTGCGATATCCCGAAAAGGCGTCCACCCATAGAACAAAGGCCCACTCCCTTTTAAAACACTTATTACGCTTTTCGTTTGACACCCATATTGTACAAACGCATTCTAGAGTCAACCCAGGTCCACTTTTATAACGATATTCCGAAAAGGCGTCCACCTATAGAACTAAGGCCCACTCCCTTCTAAAATACTCATTAACACCTTTCATTTGATACCCATATAGTACAAACAAATTCTAGAGTCACCCCTGGTCCACGTTTATGGCGATATCTCGACAAGGCGTCCACCTATAGAACTAAGACCCACGCCCTTTTAAAATACTCATTAACACATTTCATTTGATACCCATATCGTACAAACAAATTCTCGAGTTAGGCCTGGTCCACCTTTATGGCGATATTCCTAAATCGCGTCCATCTATAGATCTATGGCCCACTTCCTCTTAAAATACTCTTTAATGCCTTCCATTTGATACACATGTCATACAAACAAATTCCAGGGTTACCCTAGGTTCCTTTTACAACATGGTGATTTCCCTTACTTTGTCTCCACAGCTCTCAACTGAGTACGTAATGTTCTGTTACACCCGAACTTAGCCTTCCTTATTTGTTATTATTATTATTAATTTCCCATTGGGGGATTGATCCCCCAAGGCCTTCGGGGAGTATCCTTATCGCTACAACAACAACAAAAACAACGCAAATTGGAAGAGAAGCTCGGTCTAAAATCTCTTCGGAGGTTATCGGTGGTTAAAACGATGGCATAGGCTTTATTCGTAGTTTTCGCGAAAATTATTGTTGAAACAAATTTTTTTCACACTAAGTTAAAAATAGCTAAAAAACAAAGTTACGCTTTTAAACACATTTTCGTTACTAATTTTTAAACCTTGAATTGAGTTCGTCTTTTTTCATATTGGGAACTTTGTATTTCGCGATAGCATTTCAAAATTAATTCTTAACCAGACATCCAAAATAATAATTATTTCATTATAAAATTTCAAAACAATATCACAAGCTTCAATAAGTATGAAAAAAAAGCTTTAAAAATAATTTTTCGCCACAAATATTACTTTTAAAGCTTCCGAAATTATATTTATAAATTTAGACTTTGTTTTGTTTGAGTCATGGCGAATTCAGTATCAGGTGTTGTAAGGGTAGAAGGGGTCCTAGAAATCACAAAAAATTAAATTGGTAGCTCTAGGAAACTTTTAGTTTATGAAAATTCGAAATTTATTAATTTAAATTTCGAAATTTAGTAATATCGCAACTTAAGTCCCGCATCTATGTATAGATGGTGTATAATTGTTTGCATTTATGTCGACCTGCCACCCCCTTATAATGTTCTACCCGAAAAACATAGGTTACTTTAGGTTAAGAGGGCGTGCATGGGTATTACCCACACTTCCACTCGGAGTCATTTTTGTCCATTGTGAGTGCCCTCAGTAAGTGCAGGGTGTCGGCACATTCGTTTAACCGCATTTCCTCCTAGTGGTCTTTAACGAACCACTTGCTTTCCCTGACGAACACAAGAAGAAGCGAGACTCTGAAACCCCGGACATCGGCAGAGAAAGTGGTAGATCGACCCCTCTTCCTCTTCATCCTGACAGCTTATGCAGATGGAGGTTGTTGGTATTCGCCACCGTCGGAGCATTGGTGCGATTTTATCATGTTGGGTTCTAATGCCTTATGGCGGCTTGGCTGTCCAAACGTCTGTTTTGTCGGTGTCGGAGAACATACTATCTTGCAGCAACCTTGCTGCTCTGTCTATAGCATAGACCTCGGCCTGGAATACACTACATTCGTGAGAAAGTCGGAATGATTGCCCTAACTGTAGATGTGTGGAGTACATCCCAGCTCCCGTTCCCTTTTCCATTTTCGAGCCGTCGGTGTAGATTGTAATGTCCCTACCATTGTCTAGGCTTTCTTCCCATTCCTCCTTTGAAGAATATCGTATGTTATGAACCTGGATGTCCAAAACTGCTGTAATGTGGTCGGTTTGGGATATTAGGTCGGTTATTATTACGTTTAATTCCCAGGCATGCCAGCCTTTGTACCTTTCCAACTCTCTGTTTATTACTTTTTTGTCTAGCTCAGACCAGAACTCCATATGTTAGTATTAGTCGAATGACTGTGCTGTACATGCCATGAATGACATGTGGTGCCAGTCCCCAGTTTCGTCCAAAGCCCTTTTGCAGGTTTAGTATGCTGCTAGACCTTTCTTTGACCTCACCTCAGCGTTCCTTCTCCAGCTTAATTTGAAATCAAGTATAAAAAAATAAATAAATATAAGGCGCGTTAACCTCCGAAGAGATCTAAAGCCGAGCTTCTCTTCCAATTTGCGTCGTGCTCTTCTTGCTTTTCCCTACAAATTGGCCGGACGGGACCTACATGAGAGCTTAATATGGCAGAAGTACACTCGGAGTGCTTGTCAAACACTGCCGAGGGGCGACCCCACTTAGAAAATTTTTTTTCTAATTGAATAATCTTATTTCTAAAATTTTGATGTTGCTTTGCCCGGAGTGCGAACCCAGAGCATACGGTGTGCTAGGCGGAGCACACTACCATCACACCACGGTAGCCGCCAAGTATAATGCCAAGATATTTGGCTTCCGAAGCTAGGTTTAACGTTGTGCCCTTTAGCCTAGGTAAGTTAAGGGAAGGTACCTTTGTCTTTGTCGTAAACAGGTCAAGTTCGGTTTTTGTTGGGTTTACCCCTAGTCCATTTTACCTTGCCCATCGCGAGATGTCGCAAAGTGAGATCACTGATCGTTGGAAAGAATTTGCTTGTGATCAGGATCACTAAGTCGTCGGCGTACGCTACAACCTTTCTTCCTGAAGATTTCAAGAATTTCATTGACCACCAGTATCCAGAGAAGTAGCGATAGCAACCCGCCTTGGGGGGGGGGGCCTGTGGTGGTCCTTTTGCCAGTAGAACCAGTTCCTAAAGTTACGTTGACGACCCTATTCCTAAGCATAGGAGCGATCCATGCAAATATAGAGCTTTGGTTCCTTATCGTGTAGACGGCCTCCAACTGCACGATGTTTACAGCACCCTCAATGTCAACGAAAGCTGCTAACGTGTATTCCTTGCAATTCAGTGAAATCTCGATGGCACTGACTGCCTCATGATGGACACTTTCAACTGATTTGCCTTTTCGGTATGCGTGCTGAGCTGCGTCCATCCTGCAGAGATTGGCATTGCTTCTGATACGTAGACCGATAAGTCTCTCCAGTGTTTTAAGTATAAAGGAGGAGAGGCTTATTCTATAGTCTTTGGCTTCCGAGTGGTTAAGTTTTCCTGCTTTGGGAATGAAACCCACCCGCTCATTTATCCGGGCTTTGGGTACATAACCATCTTGTAGGGATCTTGAGAAGATGCCGGCTTGTAACATAGCTTGGTACCGGAACGTACCGGATCTGCATTCGGCAAAGGATCATCAACATCTGTTTAGGTCAGAACCTAAATATTTATATCTATTTTACACGGCCACCCCAATGCATAATTCATTTAGTTGCACATATGTATTTACATAAATACACTGTCATGTATTGCTAACACGCATGCATACAACCTCATATTGTCACTCACACATATAAGCAGCATAATACGGGTAACTGAGTTTTCCATCGGATAACAAATATCCCTTGGAAAACCCCCGCACGATCTCCGGTCCGACACAACGGAGATCATTTTCTTCTGTTCTGTTCTATTTCAACCACGGAGGAAGAAAGTCGCTGCTGCTGTCACGCCACATCATATACCAAAGGTAAAATATTGTACTAACTTAATACAAAATAAATTAATTATTGTCTTTATTACTTATACAAATATTTGCCTTTTATTTCCTTTTCCATATCCACATATATATATTCCCCGAGCTACCACGCACCGTGCGAGAATATACATTGGTCCTGTCTCACCGAGAAAAATTTTAAAAGCGACCAGACCAGATACAGTCCACATCACAAAAAAAGGCAAATCAAGATCAGTATCAATTTTGGGCAATAATCCTTCCACACAAGACCTTCGAGATTTATTGGCACAACACAATAAGACCTTCGAGATATTTAACAACATTTGGCGAAGCCACCACCACAACAAAGAAAGCGGCAAAAACAACGCAACAACAAAACAAGGTACGTGGTTACATATTCTAACGCACAGTGACAAATATTTTTTTTTTAAAGTGAATTGTGTTCATACGGCCTTTTGTCTATCAGCTATATCCCCTCACCCGCGGTAAGGTATAGCTGACACAGCATAAGGTAACATAGTGCAGTTTTTTCCAAGTAAATTTTCTTTAATTCTGCACTATTTTCTGGTTCACATAACCACACTTTCCTTTGGATAGTTCAATTTTGTTTATTTTCAACAAAAACAACGCTACACTTTATTTTATGTGCATAAGTACCCAACAAAAAATTCACTGGTACTTGCACGGTGACAAATAATTTTGTTTAGAGTGAAGTGTGTTCATACGGCCTTTTGTCTATCAGCTATATCCCCCCCACCCGCGGTAAGGTATAGCTGACACAGCTTAAGGTAACATAGTGCAGTTTTTTTTCAAGCAAATTTTCTTTTAAATTGAAACTGCACTATTTTCTGTTTCACATAACCATACTTCCATTTGGGTACTTCAGTTTTGTTAATTTTCAACAATAACAAAAACACATTGTTTTATGTGCATAAGTACCCAACAAAAAATTCACTGGTACTTGTAACTGTTGAATTTTTTCTTATTTTATCGTACAATTTCCCTTATTTTTCACTTTTGCATATTTGCTTTGATTTTGCTCATAAAATCAATAGAATAGCGATATATTTTTCAAACACGAAGTCTAGTTATTTTGCTGAAATACATATAAATACAAACAATTCATTTATTCCTGTCAAATTTGGGTGGCGACCTGCGTACATATTTAATTTACACTGAAACAAATAAAAGTTCATATTAGAAAAATTTTTCTAATTGATTACGGTGTTAATTAATTTGCGTTGCTGAGTCATATAGGTGGTTGCTATTTTTTATTCTTTTTTTTTTGCTAATTAAATTTAAAATACACATTAAATTGCCTTAATTTCTGTATTGTATTCATATACCAAAATGGAATCCTTCATACAAAAAGCAGAGGCTATCTTGGAATTCGAAACGGATTTCAATGATCAACCCACAGCTGACCACTCCATAATATCCCTCAGTATTCAGCAGGGTGAATTTAAAATTATGTGGGAGAAGCTAAGGGCTGCATATGAAGAAGCTACCTCCTCAACTCAGGGGCTGCAAGCAAAAGAAATTTCTTCAATTAAAAAGAAATATAAACTGTCATACCAATCGTATGTACGATGCTTGACTGCAATGGGTAAGTTGTCTGACAAGTTATCCAAAGGCACCAAGGAGACTGAAGCAAGCACAATATGCGTCTTCCTCCGTGCGATACAGCTGTTTTTAAGGGTTATTATTTGTCGTGGCCAACATTCCGAGATATGTTCACGGCCATTTACATATCGAACAAGGACCTTGCCCCAATTGAGAAGCTATTCCACCTTAGGCAAAAAAACTCAAGGGGAGGCCAACGATATTGTAAGCAATGCACCTGTCACCAATGAAGGTTTTGATATTTCCTGGAAGAGTTTAACTGAAAGGTATGAAAATAAGCGTAGTTTAGTGAAGGCTCAACTCGACACCGTCTTGGGCATAAAGCCCATAGAGTCTGATTGTGGTAAATCAATAAAGGATTTACAATTAAAATTTAATAATTGTATGACATCATTAAAAGTTCATAAAATAGATCTGTGGGACGCCCTCTTTGTATACCTGTGTGCTGAAAAATTTCCCGAAAGCAGCCTCTCGCTTTGGGAACAGTCTTTGGGGAACAAGACAGAGATAGCTAAATGGGAGGACATGAACAAATTTCTTGCTGACCGATTTCTTGCGATGGAAAACGTGTCTGGCCATAGAGGTAATAAGACTTCAAAAAGTGTTAAGCCTCAGATTACAAAACTAACTCCTGAACCCCAACAAAAAAAGGTTGGCAGCTTCCAAACAAGCGTCAAGAAATTTAATTGTAAAATGTGTCACACAAATGAGCATAAATTACGCAACTGCACGAAATTTCTTAAACTTTCACCTGCTCGTAGAGTCGATTTTATTAAGAGCAATAATAGCTGCCTGAATTGTTTATCATCTGGACATACTGTGTCGAAATGTACAAGCTCATACAACTGCAGCACTTGTTATTCTCGACACAATACGCTACCACATATACAAAAAATTCAACAAAAGACAGCAGCGCATGCAAAGCATTCGGATGATGATGCCCCATTAACATCAAAACAGGCTAGGGAAAGACAAAATTCAAAGTCCCATGAGAAGCAAGTCTCGAATGTGCAATCTTGTCATGCTCATACAACCACAGGTGTACTGCTAGGCACTGCTCGTGTCAGCATTAATTACAATAATACCAATTTTTCAGCTAGAGCCCTAATTGACTCTGGTTCTGAGTACTCGTTCATAACCGAACGTCTTAAACGTCGAATTAACCTGCCATCCAAGAAAATTCGCGCTCAAGTTTCCGGTATTACTAACGCATTCTCTGCACAGATCAAGGAATCTTGTTCAATAGAGTTGCGGTCCCTAGTTGACCCATTATTCTCTTTGAACGCAACGGTCCTTGTCCTGCCTCAACTAACAGGGAATCTTCCAACGTGCCAGATCAGCGCGATGACAAAGCAATCATTCCCAGATATCGAGTTGGCAGATAAAAGATTCTTTGTAAATGAGCAAGTGGATCTAGTTCTCGGAGGGGACATTTACCCTCAAATAATTCTGAACGGATTGCAGAAGAATGTGCTTGGTACGCACAAGAAACTCTTTTCGGCTGTATTCCTACAGGCCGTGCAGATGCTCAAGAGCAAACAAACCGAATAGTCTCTTACTACAGTGACATATCATTGGATAAAAAACTATCCGCCTTCTGGGAGCTCGAAGAACTCCCAAAAAACAAACGTCTAAATCCAGACGAACAATACTGTGAGGAATTGTATAGACATACAACCACAAGGGATAAAACAGGGAAATATACTGTCTCACTACCATTTAAACGGGAATTTCCATCAAACATCTCTCTAGGACCATCTCTTAAAAGAGCCTGTTCTCAGTTCTTCCGGAACGAGACACGCCTCGCAAAAAATCCTACCCTACAAACGGAGTACAATCGAGTTGTGACCGAATACGAGGAATTAGGACATATGTCAAGGATCAACAGCATCGTGCCACCAGACTCCTCTGACCATTATTTCCTACCTCATCACGCCCTCATCAAGGAAGAAATTACCTCCACGAAAGTTCGCGTTGTTTTTAACGCATTTAGTCCGACTGCAAACGGAGTAAGCCTGAACGATGTTCTTTATACGGGCCCTACCCTACAAGCGGACTTGACGATTCTCATTCTTCGCTGGAGACTATAAAAATACGTCTTCAACAGCGATATTGAGAAAATGTACCGACAAATTATGGTACATCCGAACCAAACCAAATACCGTACTAGCTCTGAAAGCCCTATCAGTCTTTACGAACTAAAGACTGTGACATTCGGGGTTAACTGTGCTCCTTATCTAGCAATAAGGACACTTTTACAATTGGCAGAGGACGCCGAAGACACCTTTCCAATTGCATCCACAATACTAAGAGAATACATGTATGTGGATGATATTCTTGCTGGTGGACAAAGAAAGCGTATGCCGCGGCGGTATACCTGCGAGTGGAAAACAACGACCAAGTTCTGACCAATTTGCTATTGGCAAAAACAAAAGTAGCTCCGGTAAAAACTATATCGCTTCCCCGACTGGAATTATGCGGAGCCGTACTACTCTCCGAAATGATGGAAACAATTCTAACAAATCTCAACTTAGGGAATCCAAAAACCTACTTATGGACCGATTCAACGATTGTACTGGCATGGATACGAAAACCCCCTTGTTTGTGGTTAACTTTCGTAGCACACCGTATCACGAAAATCGTCCAAAACGCCGGAAAGGATAATTGGAGTCATGTCGATTCGGGATCAAATCCAGCCGATATGGCTAGCAGAGGACTCCCAGCACATGAACTGGTCAACAATTCCTTGTGGTGGCAGGGACCTTCTTGGTTACAAGAAGACATCTCGAAATGGCCTACACAAGATATATCTTACAACACAACCATAGAGGAGAAACGAGTGCAAGCTCATATAATCACGACCAAAATTAATTGTGATATTCTGGATAAATTTTCGAATCTACCTAGAGCTGTGAGGGTGATATCTTATGTCTTGAGATTTCTCGAAAGAACTCATCCAAAGACAAAAGATTATTTTAATAAAACTTCGTATCTGGTTTCATCAGATGAAATCGAAATCGCTACGCAACGCTTAGTTAAGAGGACACAACAACAGTTTTATCCCACAGAATATAAAAATCTGAAGGCAGGCAAGCTAGTAGATTGTAAAAGCGAAGTGCTTCCTCTTGATCATTTCTTAGACAAGTATGGCATTATAAGGACTGGTGGTCGCATCCGCGCGTCTCTAGACCTACCATACAATGAACGCCATCCAATAATCCTACCCTACACATGGAAATTTTCTCGCCTTTTAGTTCAGCTTATCCATGAAATCTCTTTACATGGAGAAAATCAACTAATGTTTAGGCTTATTAGGACCCAATACTGGATTCCTAGGGTTAAAAATATGATAAAATCCATCATTCACAATTGTAAGGTCTGCACAATCTATAAAAAATGTGTACAAACCCAACTTATGGGTAACCTTCCCAAGGAACGTACCACATTTTCCCGACCATTTACTAATTCAGGGGTAGATTTTGCAGGACCATTCGACATAAAAAGTTATAGAGGTAGAGGTTGTCGAATTTCGAAAGGTTATGTTTGTCTGTTTGTCTGCTTTACTACGAAAGCCATACATTTGGAAGCCACAACCGACCTTAGCACCCAATCCTTTCTCGCGGCACTTTCCAGATTTATCGCCAGGCGAGATGTTCGAAAAATATATATTCCGACAATGGGAATAACTTTGTCGGGGCCTCGCGATCACTTAGATCTGAGTTTAAGGCATTTATAGTTGATTCGCGTGAGAACGCATTGTCTAAATATGCTCATCAACTTCTGCAATGGCATTTCATCCCTACTGCCTCTCCTCATTTGGGAGGTCTGTGGGAAGCAGGAGTAAAAAGTTGCAAAAGCCACTTTCGAAAAGTGGCAGGTAGGGATAAATATACTTTTGAGGAATTCACAACCCTACTTTGTCGAATAGAGGCTTGCCTCAACTCGCGACCACTAAGTCCAGCGTCGAACGAATCGACCGACTTAGAACCCTTAACCCCTGGTCATTTCCTGGTAGGCGGACATCTTCTCGCTCCTCCAGAAATAGATTCCAATGAGAATCCTGCCTCCATAGTCAATAGGTGGCATAAATTAAAAGCTTTGCATCAAACCTTTTGCAAAAGATGGAAAAGAGAATATCTCTTAGAAATGCAAAAGCGGGTTAAATGGAAACACCCGAAAGCAAACATCAAAATAAGGGATTTCGTCGTCGTGAAAGACGACAATATATCTCCAAACGAATGGAGACTTGGAAGAGTGGTCGAACTCCACCCGGGAGCAGATGACCTTGTCCGAGTTGTCGACATCACGACTGAAAAAGGTCAAATTACAAGGCCCTTGGCCAAACTGGTTCTACTTCCACCAGCCAATGAAACAAGTGGAGGGGTATCCACCGATGACCAAACCGACCCTTAAATCAGGGCATCCCACTTCGCAAAATAGGTAATGCCATTTCTAATTATCGGCGTACAAAGTGAACAACTTTTATTTCAAAATTAAAAAGCAAAAATCGACAGGGTGCAGATACCAAGTCTATGAAAACTACAAACAAAATCCCTGAAAAGTAACCTATGTCCCCAGCGGAAACATATATAAAATACATAAATTAACTACAAAACTAACTACAAGCACATTACCACGTACAAACATTGGTAGCCGCAGGGAAATACACTCATTTAGTCGTTTGGTTTCTTTTTCGTCCGTTTCAAATTCCTTTTCAGCCATCTGTTCCTAAATATAAAAGGATTTAACTTGACAAAGCTTTGGTTAACACAACCTGCATAATTCATTACCACGTTAATTTATCATGTTAAGACAAGTTGGTGTAATTGGACTAACTGCATAAGAAATCTAAACCGCAAAAAAAAAATTCCTATTGTACCCATCCGCATGCGGGTATAATTAGTAGGTATCAAACGATATCATTAAAACTACTCAATTAAGAGTATAAATAATGCCTTGCATTTCGTTTTGTACAATGGTTCTTAACCATTGCATTAAAAAGTTAGTGTAGTGTAATTTTACAATACACTAACAAAAAAACAGATGTGCATTTACTACGTCAATATTAATAAACACAACCCATATTTGTAATCAGTACATTTCTTTTTTCCAATAATAACATTTTTTTTTAGTTAAGTGCTTTCTCTTATTTCTCATAATAACTCACAATATTTTTTGTGAGGTATTTGAGACAAGCAAAAGCACTACAACAAAATTGCAATTAACTTTGCACAAATAAACTAATCTTTACAACTGATCGCTTCTGCGATCATTTCTGGCTTTTCTAGCACAAAAACTAGAAAGAAAACTTAAATGCACATCTTGTCTTAAAACATCGTACATTATTCCGGGACATAATTGGCATAGGTAAATTTGTTTGATGTCCACCTTCATCCGTGAAGAGCAAAACCTCAAACCATTTTTTTTGGAATGAATCAATCTTCCGGCGTGCAAGTACGTGTGTACCCCAAGGAGTTCATAGTAATTTGCATAATCTGAAAAGAAGACAAAACAAGAAGTTATTAAAATGATTAATTTAACACAAATTATAAAATTTTACAACTTGTTTACTTACCATCATCATGTTTATTATGTAATGACATTCTTCTTCATCCATTTGTCATTCTTTCATCCCTTTTCACTTAACACCAATTTCGCCGTGTGGTGTTTCCATTTCAGCAAAATAAATGCACACCAATTTTCAGTATGCGTGTTCCCGAGGTGCATCACAGGAACCAATTTTTTTTTTTTTTTTTTCATCAATATTCCAAATTAAATGAATGATGAATGCTTTACTGAATCTTCTTGTAAAAATAACGGTAAATGAAATTGGAAAAAACGCGAAAAGTTAAGAATGACTTACAATAAAAAATTATTTAGAGTTTTTGTCGAATACTACAATAACTAGCCTGAAATGCGAAACCTTTCTTGGGTGGCAGGAATCTTGTGACAAAAGTAGTCACAAAATAAAACTAAAGCACAAACTTTCGATCATATTCGAAATAACAAATTTTTCTGTCGTAGTCCAAATTAAAAGTTTTCGGCCTTAGCACAGAAAGTGGAGTTGCCAACCACATAAAGGCATGTTAGAGGGTCAATAAAACTCAAAATTCTTAAAGCGTTTGCCACCCAACCAAAATTCATTTTTAAAATAAAACATTTTATTAAAATTAAAACCAAATTTAACAAAATAAATCCAATCTGGCACGGAGACCCGTCCTTTCCGTCTGGATATAACCTTAAATTTTATAAGGTTGAAATCTGGAACGGAGACTTGGCCTCTTTGTCCAGGTGGAAAATAATCTGACAATCGTCGAAATCTGGAACGGATACCTGTCCTTTTCGTCCAGACTGGGAAAAACTCGAAATTCAAACGAGGTTTATGCTAATAAAGTGCGTTGAATTGTAACCCGTTCTTGTTTTCAGCTGTAATATGTTGCTTCTTTTCTTCCTACAGCGGCCTCTATTATCGATGAGGTACGAGCGCTATCAGCCAACACATATTTCTTCAAAATAAACAAAAAATTAAATCTAGTTTTTAAGTACTACTGTGCGTAACAGCTGAAGCATGGAATTCCTCCCACAGATATTGCTTACCGCAAAGGGGCCGGCATGTTTAGGTCATGTTAGGTCCTACCACGCACCGTGCGAGAATATACAACATCAATAACTCTAAGGCCTTCGTAGAGTGCCCTTATCGCTACAACAACAACATGCATGTGCGTCGTTAATATTGTGTCCATGTATGTGTGGCTGCTTATTCGCTGTTTTAATGCATTTATTTAAAGCCCCGCCACATAAGCGGTTCTTCATATAGATGCGTTTAACAATCTTATACATTATGATTGCACGTATAGTTATGGAGAACGACAGCAACGCTTAAGAAGAAGAATGTGGAATTTGACTTGGCTAAGGGTGCTTTCACACTTTGCAATTGAAATTATTTTTCCCACTTGTTTGTACTATTTAAATTGTTTACACTGCAAACTGCAATTTAACAAATGAATAGAACACAAATAAAAAAGGAAGGCTAAGTTCGGATGTAACCGAACATTACATACTCAGCTGCCAAATTAAAGCTTGCAATACTTTTAAATTACCATCATTTAAAAGTGGGCGGTGCCACGCCCATTGTCCAAAATTTTAATAATTTTCTATTCTGCGTCATAAGGTCAACCCACCTACCAAGTTTCATCGCTTTATCCGTCTTTCGTAATGAGTTATCGCACTTTTTCGGTTTTTCGAAATGTTCAATATCGAAAAAGTGGGCGTGGTTATATTCCGATTTCGTTTATTCTAAATAGCGATCTGAGATGAGTGCCCAGGAACTTACATACCAAATTTCATTAAGATACCTCAAAATTTACTCAAGTTATCGTGTTTACGGACAGACGGACGGACATGGCTAAATGAATTTCTTTTTTTCGCCCAGATCATTTTGATATATGTATAGAAGTCTATATCTATCTCAATTAGTTTATGCCGTTACGGCGTACCGGTATGCGAACAAAATTAATATGCTCTGTGCGCTCTGCTCAACTGAGCTAAAAAACGGTTAGTGAGGACATTAAATTTTATACAGATTTAAATATTAAAGGCTTCATAAACCTTTTTAGTGTTTTGCGAATTTGGAGGAGCAAACGTTCATAGTAATCTTACATACATTTTTTGGATTTATATTAAATATTTTCATGCACACATACTTACGTAGAATTTTAAGTAAATATATGAAGGTTTATAATCAGTTTACCAAATAGTTGTTACTTTTGTACTATTACAAATACATAATCAATCCGCTCTAAAAGTATGTTTCATCTTTATTTTGGGTAAACGTCAAAGCAAAGTCATGATTTGAAGTAATTAAGGACGTCTAAGTTCGGGTGAAACCGAACATTATATACCCAGTTGTGTGTTCTCAAGGGCTTTTGGTTTACATCATGCAAAAATTTTTTATTTTCTTCTACTAAATGTGGGCGGTGTCACGCCCATTTTCCAAAATTTTACTAAATTTTTAATTTGCGGCATGAGGTCAACCCATCCACCAAGTTTCATCACTTTATACGTCTTTGGTAATGAATTATGGAATTTTTTCCATTTTACGAAATTTTCGATATTGAAAAAGTGGGCATGGTTATAATCCGGTTTCGTTCATTTTAAATAGCAATCTGAGATAACTGCCAAGCAATCTACATACCAAATTTCGTTAAGATACTTCAAAATTTACTGAAGTTATCGTGTTTACAGCAGACGGACGGACGGACATGGCTTAGTGAATGTCTTTTTCACCCTGAGAATTTTGATATATGGAAGTCTAAATTTATCTCGATTAGTTTATATCGTTACGAAATACCGTTATGCGAACAAAATTAATATACTCTGCGAGCTCTGCTCATCTGAGTATAATTATAGCTGTGTTGGTTTCGCAGATCGTTTATAAGTGGTTTTTAATTCCATATCACATACGTTTGGGAAATATCGACCAAATTGTAGACCAAGGGTGAGGTTTTTTGGAACGATTTTTATACTCAGTTGAGCAGAGCTCACAGAGTATATTAAGTTTGATTGGATAACGGTTGGTTGTACATATATAAAGGAATCGAGATAGATATAGACTTCCATATATCAAAATAATCAGGATCGAAAAAAAATTTGATTGAGCCATGTCCGTCCGTCCGTCCGTCCGTCCGTCCGTCCGTTAACACGATAACTTGAGTAAATTTTGAGGTATCTTGATGAAATTTGGTGTGTAGGTTCCTGAGCGCTCATCTCAGATCGCTATTTAAAATGAACGATATCGGACTATAACCACGCCCACTTTTTCGATATCGAAAATTTCGAAAAACCGAAAAAGTGCGATAATTCATTACAAAAGACAGATAAAGCGACGAAACTTGGTAGATGGGTTGAGGTTATGACGCAGAATAGAAAATTAGTAAGATTTTGGACAATGGGAGTGGCACCGCCCACTTTAACAAGAAGGTAATTTAAAAGTTTTGCAAGCTGTAATTTGGCAGTCGTTGAAGATATCATGATGAAATTTGGCAGGAACGTTACTACTATTACTGTATATGTGCTAAATAAAAATTAGCAAAATTGGATGAAGAACACGCCCACTTTTTAAAAAAAAATTTTTTTTAAATTCAAATTTTAACAAAAAATTTAATATCTTTACTGTATATAAGTAAATTAAGTAATTATTAATGATATGATGCAACAAAATACAAAAATAAAAGAAAATTTCAAAATTGGCGTGGCTCCGCCCATTTTCATTTAGTTTGTCTAGAATACTTTTATTGCCATAAGTCGAACAAAAATTTACCAATTCTTCTCAAATTCGGTAGGAGCATAGATTCTATCACGGTAACTGTTCTCTGTGAAAATGGGCGAAATCGGTGGAAGCCACGCCCAGTTTTTATACACAGTCCACCGTCTGTCCTTCCGCTCGACCGTTAACACAATAACTTGAGCAAAATCCGATATATCTTTACTAAACTTAGCCCACGTACTTATCTGAACTTGCTTTATCTTGGTATAAAAAATGGCCGAAATCCGACCATAACCACGCCCACTTTATCGATATCGAAAATTACGAAAAATGAAAAAAATGCCATAATTCTATACCAAATACGAAAAAAGGGATGAAACATGGTAACTGGATTGGTTTGTTGACGCAAAATATAACTTTGGAAAAAACTTTGTAAAATGGGTGTGACACCTACCATATTCAGTAGAAGGAAATGAAAAAGTTCTACAAGGCGAAATCAACAGCCCTTGGACTCTTGGCAGGAATACTGTTAGAGGTATTGCATATATAAATAAATTAAGAGCCACGACAGATGTATTTCTGGATCACCTGGTCAAAATTTGGTCGATATCGCGAGAACGCCTTCACATATACATCTAAGGGCCACTCGCTTTTAAAACCCTTTAAAAGCGCTAATACCTTTAATTTGATATCCATATCGTACAAACACATACTAGAGTCACCACTGTCCCACCCTAATGGCGATATCTCTAAAAGGCGTCCACCTATAGACCTAATGCCCACTCCCTCTTAAAATGCTCAGTAACACCTTTCGTTTGATACCCATATCGTACAAACATTCTAGAGTCAGCCCTGGCCCACCCTAATGGCGATATCTCGAAAAGGCGTCCACCTATAGACCTAATGTCCACCCCTCTTAAAATGCTCAGTAACACCTTTCGTTTGATACCCATATCGTACAAACATTCTAGAGTCACCCCTGGCCCACCCTAATGGCGATATCTCGAAAAGGCGTCCACCTATAGACCTAATGCCCACTCCCTCTTAAAATGCTCAGTAACACCTTTCGTTTGATACCCATATCGTACAAACATTCTAGAGTCACACCTGGCCCACCCTAATGGCGATATCTCGAAAAGGCGTCCACCTATAGACCTAATTCCGACTCCCTCTTAAAATGCTCAGTAATACCTTTCGTTTGATACCCATATCGTACAAACACTCTAGAGTCACCCTTGGTCCACCTTTATGGCGATATCTCGAAAAGGCGTCCACCTATAGAACTAAGGATTACTCCCTTTTAAAATACTCATTAATACCATTCATTTGATACCCATATCGTACAAACACATTCTAGAGTCACCCTGGCCCACCCTAATGGCGATATCTCGAAAAGGCGTCCACCTATACACCTAATGCCCACTCCCTCTTAAAATGCTCAGTAACACCTTTCGTTTGATACCCATATCGTACAAACATTCTAGAGTCACCCTTGGTCCACCTTTATGGCGATATCTCGAAAAGGCGTCCACCTATAGAACTAAGGATTACTCCCTTTTAAAATACTCCTTACCACCTTTCATTTGAAACCCATATCGTACAAACACATTCTAGAGTCACCCCTGGCCCACCCTAATGGCGATATCTCGAAAAGGCGTCCACCTATAGACCTAATGCCCACTCCCTCTTAAAATGCTCAGTAACACCTTTCGTTTGATACCCATATCGTACAAACATTTTAGAGTCACCCCTTGCCCACCCTAACGGCGATATCTCGAAAGGGCGTCCACCTATAGACCTAATGCCCACTCCCTCTTAAAATGCTCAGTAACACCTTTCGTTTGATGCCCATATCGTACAAACACATTCTAGAGTCACCCCTGGCCCACCCTAATGACGATATCTCGAAAAGGCGTCCACCTATAGACCTCATGCCCACTCCCTCTTAAAATGCTCAGTAACACCCTTCGTTTGATACCCATATCGTACAAACATTCTAGAGTGTCCCTTGGTCACCTTTATGGCGATATCTCGAAAAGCGTCCACCTATAGAACTAAGAATTACTCCCTTTTAAAATACTCATTACCATCTTTCATTTGATACCCATATCATACAAACACATTCTAGAGTCACCCCTGGCCCACCCTAATGGCGACATTTCGAAAAGGCGTCCACCTATAGACCTAATGCCCACTCTAAAATGCTCAGCAACACCTTTCATTTGATTTCCATATCGTACAAACACATTCTAGAGACACCCCTGGTCCACCTTTATGGCGATATCTCGAAACGGCGTCCACCTATGGAACTAAGGATCACTCCTTTTCAAAATACTCATTAACAGCTTTCATTTGATACCCATATCTTACAAACATATTCTAGAGTCACCCCTGGTCCACCTTTATGGCGATTTCTCGAAAAGGCGTTCACCTATAGAACTAAAGCCCATTCCCTTTTAAAATACTCATTACAACCTTTCATTTGATACTCATATCGTACAAACGCATTCTAGAGTCACCCCTGGTCCACCTTAATGGGGACATCTCGAAAAGGCGTCCACCGATAGACCTAAGGCCCACTCCCTCTTAAAATGCTCAGTAGCACCTTTCATTTTATACCCATATCGTACAAACAAATTCTAGAGTCAGCCCTGGTCCACCTTTATGGCGATATCCCTAAATGGCGTCCATACATAGAACTATGGCCTACTCTCTCTTAAAATACTCTTTAATACCTTTCATTTGATACACATGTCATACAACCACATTCCAGGGTTAGCCCAGGTTCATTTTCCTTATTTTGTCTCCATAGCTCTCAACTGAGTATGTAATGTTCGGTTACACCCGAACTTAGCCTTCCTTACTTGTTATTCATCCTTTGTGAAATAAGGGAAAATCACCATGTAGAAAAATGAACCTAGGGTAACCCTGGAATCTGTTTGTATCACATGGGTATCAAATGAAAGGTATTAAAGAGTATTTTAAAAGGGAGTCGGCCTTAGTTCTATGGGTGGATGCCTTTTCGAGATATCGCCATAAAGGTGGACCAGGGGTGACTCTAGAATGTGTTTGTACGATATGGGTATCAAATGAAAGGTGTTAATGAGTATTTTAAAAGACGTGGCCTTAGTTCTATAGGTGGGCGCCTTTTCGAGATAACGCCATAAAGGTGGACCAGGGGTGACTGTATAATGTGTTTGTACGATACGGGTTAGGTATTAATGAGGGTTTTAGAAGGGAATGACCGTTAGTTGTATATGTGAAGGCGTTTGCGAGGTATCTACCAAAATGTGGACCAGGGTGATCCAGAACATCATCTGTCGGGTACCGCTAATTTATTTATATATAGAATACCACGAACAGTGTTCCTGCCAATATTCCAAGGGCTTTGATTTCGCCCTGCAACACTTTTTCATTTTCTTCTACTTAATATGGTAGGTGTCACACCCATTTTACAAAGCTTTTCTAAAGTTATATTTTGCGTCAAAAAAAGCAATCCAATCACCATCTTTCATCCCTTTTTTCGTATTTGGTATAGAATTTTGGCATTTTTCTCATTTTCGAAATTTTCGATATCGAAAAAGTGGGCGTGGTCATAGTCGGAAGTCGCCCATTTTTAATACCAAGATAAAGTAAGTTCACATAAGTACGTGAACCATGTTTAGTAAAGATATATCAATTTTTGCTCAAGATATCGTGCTAACCGCCGAGCGGAAGGACAGACTGTATATAAAAACTTGGCGTGGCTTCAACCGATGTCGCCCATTTTCACAGAAAACAGTTATCGTCATAGAAGCTATGCCCTTATCAAATTTCACAAGGATTGGTATATTTTTGCTCGACTTATGGCATTAAAGGTATTCTAGACAAATAAAATGAGAAAGGGCGAAGCCACACCTATTTCGAAATTTTCTTTTATTTTTGTATTTTGTTGCACCATATCAGTACTGGAGTTGAATTCTGACATAATTTACTTATATACTGTAAAGATATTAAATTTTTTGTTAAAATTTTACTTTTAATTTTTTTTGTAAGTGGGCGTGTTCGTCATCTGATTTTTCAAATTTTTAGTTAAAACACTTATAGTAATAGGAGTAACGTTCCTGCCAAATTTCATCAATATTCCTTCAACGACTGCCAAATTACAGCTTGCAAAACTTTTAAATTACCTTCTTTTAAAATGGGCGGTGCCACGCCCATTGTCCAAAATTTTACTAATTTTCCATTCCTCGTCACAAGCTCAACCCACCTACAAAGTTTCATCGCTTTATCCATCTTTGGTAAGGAATTATCGCATCATGGCGCGGGTCACACTTAGCCTGGCCTGGACGACGAGAGTGGTGTCTTCGGACTATCTTCCTCCGTCGCCCACTCAAGTGTCGAGTGGCACGGCGGCGAACGACCAAACGACCCCTCCCCCCTCAGCTCTGGTATAGTAAGCTAGCCGGAGCGGATGCCTAAGGCATATTTGAGCACTCCCACTAGCGAGCTGAGGAGAAGAGGGTGCGGCCGTGATAGGGGTCATCTCTTGCTGCGCCGAGATGACGAGAGTTGTGTCTTCGGACTATCTTCCTCCGTAGCCCTGGTCTGGTTATGAATGGCTCGCCGCCTGAACGCCCGCACTACCCACTCCCCACAGCTCTGGTTTCGGCCGTGAACCGATGGGTGCGCAGAAGGGCCATTACCGCAGTGCCGTTAAGGTGAACTTCCACTCCGCCCACGGATCGATCCACGTTGTCTCGGCTGGTGCAGTCCCATCCCCTTGTGCACCTTCTATCTAGCGTCCAAGTAGGGAGGCGGGGGTGCCCAGCGGTGGCGCCAGCGCTAACCGAGTCCTCGCAGTCTCTTGCAGTTCTCCCGCCCGTCCGATCCCGCCGACCACCGCTCAAGCCGACGACCGATCCGCTCGATACCACCGACGACTGCACCTACCGGAACAACCCGCCGCTGTACAGGTAAACCCCGTTACCATAATACCTCCATTTCCGCCTTAGCCCTGGTACGCGTTCCGTAGCCCACCGCTACGGACGGACATACGGTGTTATATATAACTAACTACAACTTGCTTCAGTCTTCAACTGACACTAGGGAGATCGGAGCGGGCGAGCATGCTTGCGTTAACCGGGCTTAGTCACTCGGGTGGTCGGGGTTCTTGCTGCGATCCACCCTAATATGAGCATCTATATATAACCATAATATTTCATGCGCTACGCGGGACTAAACCACCTAAAGACACAGAGTCAAAGCAAAAAGCAAAAAGCACCCAGCCTGCTTTCCTTATTTCCGTTAACTTGCATAGTAGAACCGGACGGACTTCTTACAGCAGAAAAATGAAAAACCCAAAGGTGAAGGTCGTAACGCACCACAAAAAAAAAGAACTATGCCGAAAGAAATGTGTGCATCAACAAAAAAATTTATACATCAGCGTGCGGAGGAGTCAGGTGTTACTACTCCTCTTAATATATTCTCAATCGCTACCCTACCTTGTATTGAGAGCTACTGCTAACTCTCCCATACCCAACCAAAATAAAAACACACGGCTATATTATATGCTTACAAGACCTGAACAATAATCTAGTATTTATTCATTATTTGAAAATTATGATTCATTTACCTTACGTATGTATGTAAACGAAATGTCCATTCATATTTCTCAACAGGTGCTTCTGTAAAGGTTTTTACAAGTAGCTTAAAGTAAACTTACTTTGTGAAATGACATAAAGCGTTTTCAGTATTAAATAATTTCTTTAACTTCTTTCAGACGAACCTATATAAGTGTTGGTGGCAAAAGATTATAAACAATTAGATTCTGAAAAAAAATTTACATATTTACAACAAAAAAAGTAAGGAAAACGGTTTGTCAATGTACTTTAATTGAACATTTCAAAAAAAAACAAAACGTTTATACATGTAAGAGGATAGCTGCATTGAACATCTCCTTGCATTGTTTAAGAACTCATTAGCATTGCACCTTATAATGAATGTATGACATCAGGAATTTATGTGTGTATATTAGGGTGGGTCGATTTGTATGAACGAAATAAGAAACTACGCATACCCGAAAAAATAATTTTCGAACCTGCGAAATTTCATTTTTTTACTTTTTTTCGACTTTGATTTTTAAGGTTTTTTTCATGACCTACAAAAAAAATGTTCATATGTATACCCTTCCCGACCCGAAAATGTCCGCTAAAAACGTTGTCGATAACAGTTTTTTGAACGACATTTTTGCGTAGGACAGGGTATACATGAAAATTTTACAATCAAATAAAAATTTTTTTAGTAGGTCATGAAAACTTAAAAATCAAAGTCGAAAAAAGTCACAAAAATGAAATTTCGCAGGTTCGAAAATTATTTTTTTGGGTATGCGTAGTGGAACTTTTTTTTCTGAGCCCAAATTCTATCGAAAAATCGATGGCGCGATATCGGTTAATAAATCAACCCAGTCTAGTGTATATACATATTGTAACGAATTTAGCGCAATTCCTCTTATTTGCAACCTTCTACTAACGTTCGAATCACTAAACTGTTGAATAAATAACTCCACTATTCAATAATGCAAAATGGCCTTTAGTAAAGTACTTCACAATAAAACTTATACTGCGGAGCTGATAGCTTGCTTAACCCTAGAACACACACCCGGGTACAAATGTATCCAGTATCAATTTTGAAGTGTTGTGAAGTGTTTGAACCGCTGTACCTAGAGATTGGAACTTCGGATCTAGGAAGACTATTTAGTTTTGAGTTCAAATTCAAAATTTGAACCAGATCGGACAATTGGTTCAGGAGCTACAGCCTTCCAAACACATTATATACGTAAACACACACCCGGGATACGTTTGTACCCCAATAGTAAAAATCCTCATAATAATCAAAAAAAATTTTTTTATATTATTTTTTTATTTGAAGAATTAAAAATATTCATTTCACACATTATATGGTTGACTTTTATTATAAAAATTATAAAAATGCATCTTATATCTAAGGAAAATCATGGCAAATAGAGCAATTTGTTGATGTGACCGAATGTACAAGACACATTGGCTTCTTACATTTGGCGCACAGCTTTCTGGTTTTTCTACGGCGTTTTTCCTCTTGTGCGTAACATAAATAGCAAGATCCGGACACAGGTTTTGGCGTGCGCGCTGCGGCAGATGTTGATGCTGCTGTTTACACCATTGATTCCAGCGGTCGGTTGAAATATGCTTCAATAGCAATTTTAGTCGAAAATTTTCGCGTCACTTGACGATTTATGGCTCTGGCTTCAATAATGGGCATACACAATGCTTCAGCCAAGCTGCGCAGGTTCTGCTTACGCTTGTTGTTTGTTCTCCAAGGCAACATAGGGTTATTCAAATCGTAGACAATGTAGGCTGAAGGAGCTGTAATGTCCAACATGTTGACAGAACATCGCTAGTGGCCATCGTTTTGTTTGTCTTTGTGTTAGATATTCCGCAAACATTTGGTCCATTCGATCAACACCACCTTTGGTACGATTATAATATTCAATTATTTCAAGTTTCCCACTGTCAGCTATTTCAGCATCATTATGCATGGTCGAAAGCAAAATTACTGCTTTATTTTTTTTGGGAACATAAGAGCACATTGTCACATTATTTTTGAAGCCAAATGTCGTTGAACCAATTGTCCTGTTTTTGTTCTGCTTCATTTCTTGAGGAATATATGATTTGTTTTTGCGCAAAGTTCCAACGATCGTGAGTTTCCAGGTGAGAAGCAGTTCTGCAACTGGCAAGGTCGTAAAAAAATTGTCCATTGTAATATTTCGGCCACTTCCTTGGTATTTGGTAGACAAATCCTTCACCACTCGTTCGCCTTGGTTCGTTTCCCTACCAGTTTCTGCTTGGCCAGTAAATATTTGTCCATGCAGTGGATATGCATTTGTGGCATCGCAAATCCACCAAACCTTGACACCATATTTAGCAGGTTTTGGCGGTATGTACTGCGTAAACCGTATGCGTCCACGGTAAGGAAATAATTGTTCATCAATCGTCAAGCATGACCTGGACTTGTAATGTGCAGCAAGATTATTGTTCATCATCGTCCACAACTCACTGATCGGTGCTGCTTTATCAGTTAGTAAGCGTCTTGCACGAGTGTTTTTATCGTCAAATCTTAGGAACTGCAATATCGAACAGAAACGGTTGACTCCCATTGTGGCGCGATATAAAGGATAGTTTCTGACGCTCCATAAATCTCGAACATTTTCTCCATTGCTATGGTTCACACCAGTCATAATTAGTATGCCAAAAAATGCATACAGCTCTGTTATTGACACAGGCGTCCATGACTTAGGAGTTGTGTTTGGATGCGCATTGTTGTAAGCATTATAAGTTTCTTTTGCTAACTTATTTGTGTGGCGCATAATTATATCAGCCATTTCAACGTTCATGAAACATTTGAATGTTTGCTCTATTGACAACATTTCAGTGCATCTAGCTGATCCAGAACGTTCTCTTATAATATTTTGTCCGAGTACCTGACGACTTACATTTGGTTCTTTCATCCACTCACTACCATCACGTGCAACAAATTTTTCGCCACTAGCAGATAATTCATTATTTTCTTCTACTTCTTCTTCATCATCCTCATAGTCCGCATAATCAGGTAATACTTGTGCGGCACTTTGCGAAACTTCATCATCGTCATCAGCAATTTCAATGTCATTGAATTGAATTTCTTCTTCATCTACTGAGTCAAAGTCATAGGGAGCGTCATCGTCACAAATTTCATCAAATAAAGATTGTATATATGATTCTCGCTGTTCCTCAGTTAGTCTGCATAATAAAAAAAATTATTATATGTTTACATTGTTGCTTATTTTACATTTTTTACCTTCTATATGCTGCTTTTGATAAATATTCGTTTCTTCTTGAAGTCATTTCGTATCCAGTTATTTATAGTTTCAGTTATATTTATTTTCACTTATATTTTCACTTCTTACACTTTTGAGCACCAAAACAATAATGAATATATCAACAGGCAGCATTTGTAACAACACCTCGTGTGAAAACAACCTTTGTAGCTGCATAAAAAATACAAAAATCAGTTATACCAGTGTATTTGCTACCTACGTACCCATACCTTGCGCGACCTTTTTGCACATATCTTTTGAACCAGGTGTTACGCTAGCCTCAAGATACATAGATACATATGTCACCGGCAACCGTACTTGTACGTGCGTTACACCCTTATCGACAAAATGTATCTCAACCAGGTATTTGCGCGCGTTGCGCAACATTAGTGGAAGGAGGCCTACATGTACAGGTATGAATGTGTGCATGCGCAAAAAAACGAAATGCAACTGCACATGCGTGGGTGTGAATTGAGTGAAAGTGGTAGGAAATTCCGTTTATACACGAATCGGGGTATGCGCACGATCGAGCTGAAGCTCAGAAAATCATTGCAAAAGTTGGATTTGAAGTGCGCGGGCGTGCCGCGGAAAAGTTAAAGCAAAGTATAGTGCCGGTCAAGTGGAAAAAAAAACTTCATTTTTTAATAAAACAAAAAAAAAACAAAATCCCGTAATTTTCGCCAAACGGTTTCAATTCCGTACAATCTGCACAATTGTAAAGTATAACAACGAGAAGCAAAGTCCGTTGGACATCCTGCCACCGGTAAGTACTAATGTACTATTTATTTAACTAAATTCATTAAAAGAAAAAACCCTTTTGTGTTTTTTCCTAAAAATTTAAATTTGATAACTGTTTCATTTCCATTTGAGAAAAACATTCACTTTTAAAATTAAAGTTTGAAACAATTTAAAAGCCCATCATCTTTCGATTTTATGTACCCTTCTTGTACTCGTAAGTTGAGCGAAGTTTCCCCTTGGCAATAAATGAAAAAATCATTTAAATAGACGTTGATCTCAAATGACGCAAAAGAATTTTTTTTGCAGATAGTTGAACTTTAACGATATTATTTTTCGCCACGGTAAAATTATATAACTTATTCCCTCAGTTGACATAAATTAAAATTTAGCAAATTTTTCTTCAACTTAAACGTAATTTAAAGATTTTGTTTGCATTAAACATAAGTGGAAGAAAAAAAAAAAAAATCTCTTTAAAATGCAGTCTAAAATTTAGTAAAAAAAATTAAATGAATAGAAAAATAAATAGGTAGAAAAAAAATTTTATTTTTGGAAATTAGAAATTAGTTGAAATAAAATTGGGGTAAAATGAAAGAAAAAAAAAAAGATTAAATAAACCCAAGAAAAAAAAATTAAAAAGAAAACAATTTTTGTTAATCTGAATTTGTTTTGAGTTTGAATTTTTGAGTAGCAGAAGTTAATTTAAGTTAAAGTAAAAATCCGAAGTAAATTAATGGAGATTTCTTTTCTGGAAATGGTGTCGCCCTGTTGGTTTTCCCCAGCTCCCCTGTGAGCTTGTTTGTTCTTTTCAAAAAATATTTTCCACCGAATAAGAAAAGGGGTCCATTGACTACGAAGAAGAGCCATTTTTGCATCGCGGCAGGTGGCGAGATCAAAAGGTAGACTTTAAGAGGGCAACATGAGCGCAACATTTTTTTACAGAAAAGAAAACGCTATAAAATTAACTTGAAATTAGTTAAAGGGACAAAAGATAATTGATTTGGAAAAAAATTTGAAGTTGAAATGAGATTAGTAGGTGAAAACAGAAAGAAAGAACTTTTTCTTTGGGTTGCTTTATTGTATGCATATATGTATGTATGTATGTCCATACTTACTGCATTATGTGCCAATTGTGATTGGAAAGATAGGGTATGGCTGGGCATACATACATGGGTGCAGGAAGCAATAAGGGAAACAACGAGACATGATATTCAGCCAGTAGACAATTTTTCGTATTTTTTTGTGTTTCTTTTATAGATTTTGGGGCAGGACCTAGGAAGGGGCTAAGGCATATACTTACCCGCATTTACAAGCATTATTTAAAGGGACTGATTGGAAATTTGGAAACACACTTGTTCCAACGACATATGTAACGCACTGGATTGCCGTGGAATGTCATAGAGAGCAGGGAAAGAGAGAGAACGAGAGAAAGAGAGAGAAACTTCCAGGCTAGGAAGTGATCGTGGCCTGCAAGCGACATTAACTGAGCGAGAGCAGCGCCCACGCCAACGCCAACGTTCGACAGAGGAAGCCAGGCAACGTCAGCAGCAGTGACAGCATCGCCACCAGCAGCACCAGCAACGTCCCCACCACCAAATTCCAAGGAGGGTCGAATCAGCACATCTTTTTTTCACATTTTTTTTCTTATCGTTTTTATCATTTTTTTATTATCACTGCCTGAAATTGTCTTTATACATTGTTAATTCCTGGATGCTACACATAATTGAAATTATTTTATTTTTTTGCTACATACACGGGGCTTGGATATCTTTTCGCTTAACATAAGCACATTTTTTTTTTAAACAGGTTCCCGATACCTCTTTTGTGACTCTCATTGGTTTTTTTTTTTGCAGTGTCCAAAAAATTGTTCACTCACTTTTATATCCAAAAGCACTTGTCAAGCAAACACTTTTGTTGGATGTCAATTATAAATGTTTTGATCTTCCTTTTTCTAAAATTTTTTTCGGCCGCGTAATTTTGAGACCCACTCGACGCCCGCTACCGCGAGTGAGTGAGCGTGGAGTCGGTTGCAAAATTCCATTGAACCTTACTTAGGCAATGAACGTATGGTATTTGTACGAATAGGAAGAGACGTATGCATGTAAACTTTTCCTCCCTCACAGGTCCCCCACGGCTTGAAGGCGCCTACAATGCTGATGTGCTGAGATCAGGTGAGTGAGAAAACGAAGAAAAAAAAAAAAAAAACAAAACAAAAAAAAAACTATCATATGCTCCTCGTTACATATATACGTATGCAAGCATTGACCTATATATATGCCTATGTACATAATGCCTTAGCCTAGGTCAGGAATTTGCATTAATTTTAGCTGCTTTGGCTACTTTATTTTATATATATACATACCGATAGATCTTTCTGCGGTTTTTTAGAAGGAAAGATATGAAAATGATTTTTTTGTAGAAGCAAAGTATCTTCCTAATACGGAATACATTAGGGGGTGACGAGTTATACACAGCCTCCAATATCGTTCATATAATTTTGTTTGAATTCGACTATTTTTTTGTTTTTTTGCTTCCAACTGGATAATTTTTTTTGAATTATGGTTGACAAGTTATTTGAAGATGTCAAGCTCTTGTTTAAATAGATATATTGTATTGCTAAATAGAATTGTTAAAATACTGTATTAGCCTTTGTTTGCGATAATTTTTTCTTACACGTAGATTTAAGACTAGTGGTTAGGGTATCATCTGTTTATTTTGTTTGCAACTTTAAAATTGAATAAAATAATGTTTATAACGTTGCCAAATTTGAAAGGTTGAAGCTAAATTTATTTTGGTAATGGAAGGCTAACATTTCAACTCTTTGGTGTAGGTGTTGTTCCAGGTAAGAAGAGGGGAAGTGGGAGGGACAATGACGTGAAGGACCCTTAGACAGACGAACTTGAGTCAGGTCTTGGGGGCGTCGTAAAATTAGAGGAGTCAGCACGGCGCCCATGGCTTTGCGTAAGATACGCGAAGAGGGTGGGTAGACTCCCCCTGACTCTGGACGGGCCTTCTTTCTTTTTTTCTTCCATTTCCTACTTTCCCTCTATTTATGTATTAACCTCTAGGCATCAAACACTTTTTTG